>NW_015656168.1:108811-147153 GCF_001515625.1 Sinocyclocheilus rhinocerous
GAATTACCTCTTCTCCTAGGTTCACGAAACGGTCGTCTATAAAATGCATTGCTGTTCTGTTGTAAGTGATCCAAATAAAGTGCTTTTGCTTTCGCACTTAAACACACAGCGTCTCCCTGACATGGTTGCTTCAACACTAACTGCGGGTACTGAAACCACTCCTTCTTTCTTTGCTTGCACATTTGGGCGGCATTATGCAAATATTTCCACATAGTGAGGTAGATATGTGGGGGCGTGTTAGAACGAGCCGTTTTAGGGGGGCGTGGCAGAGTCTTAACTTTGATAAAGAATATCTCTTTGGTTTTGAGACTTTAGTCTTTGCAACTTCAGGGATCGTATCTATGCACAATCAGCTTGTAACACTCCAAAGAGAAAGGAAAACTTGAAATCGCATCATATGACCCCTTTAACTGTCATCCTACAGGTCCATATACAATGCATAGAGTAATACTCCATTATGCTTCATCGGTTTGTATGAAGGATAATGCTTCCTGCCTCCTTGCAATCTTTATCCCTCACATGTCACTTGATTCAGTGCCAGTCTAGTGCCCGGTGTGCCGACCTCAATAGGGCTTTGTAAGCGCTGCCATCCTGGTCTCCCGACCCACCCCCAGGCAGCTATTCATGGGTTCCCATGATTCTGGTACAATATGTGTCTGTCAGTGGCACCTCATTGGCATGCACTGGCACACGCGCACAGACTATGTCTCAACCAAGTGTGCCCACTCACTGTGCTTTCCAGAGACAAATCGGTTTGCACTGGGCACCGATTCGAACTTTCTAAGACTACCCTAGATTCATCAAATATGAACGCTTATATAGTGTATAAACGCAAAACTTTTTAATGTTATTTATATATAGATAAAGAAAAAGAAAACTAAAACTAAAATTATGATGTTATATAATATTATATTTAATCATTCTTCAAAGCGCTTATCCCATTTAAGGTTGCAGGTGTTTTATTATATTATATTATATTATATTATATTATTCTCCAAACCACTTCTCCTATGTAGGGTTTCAGGTGTTTTATATTATATTATATAAGAATATAAAATATGTACATTACACTGAGAAAAAAAAATTGCTGGATCTCTGGAGGATATAATGTAGATATAATGTAAGGAGCTACATATGAATGTATGAATCTGCCCTTCCCTTTGTGAAAGCATCCACATCCCTCCCCACAGCCCAGGCTCAACTCCCTTTTCTCTCCCCCCTCTCTCTCTCTCTCTCTCTGTGATAAAGGAGGAGGGACCTGCTCTTGTCGTGAGCTACGTGCAGAGTTCACATCTACCACCAAATATCTCAATCGACCATCCCATGAAGACGTAGCCTATATAAGGAGCGCGCACATCTCACTACAGTCTCAAGCGATCTGGAGAGCGAATTTACTTTCTGTTTTACGAGCATCAGTGAGTTTACAGCCTGCGATGCTTGTGTTTATACGATTATTGATTTGTTAATAATGCGTACGGATTTGAGCACATTTAAAGGCTTGATTTGATTTATTTATGGTCGGTTGTTAGAAGAAGGTAGAAGGTGTGTTATATTGCGGAGGCGCAATTTGAGCTCTTTCATCTGTTTGGGTTTGTGATCGAGCAGGAGGGAGGAGTGGCGAAGAAACGGCTGGTAAGTTCATAATACTACACCTCCACATGAGCAATAAATACATACATCATGTGGTTGTTGCACTATCATAAACAGACATTCTTCCTTGGCAGTGTTTATTCCTCGAGTGCACCGATTAAAGCGAGACCCAAACCGAAAGTTAAAAGACATTAACCGTCTTTTAACGTTGTAGGCTCCGTTAGCCGCTGGTTAATGTGTCCGAATCGAGAGTGAATCGTTCATTTGAGTCGGATCTCTGTAATGCTTCGGTTGAACCGTTCCACAAAACACCGGCCTTTTAGGAATCGTAATTAATCGATCCGTACGGTTCGTGATTCGACATCTCGCCGACTCATTGAGCAAGACCCGCTTCTTTCGAAAATGTCCTATTCATAATCCGACTTGGATTATGAATCCGAGGATTTGGATTTAACCAAGCATTTCACTGATGGGACGAAAACTATAAAAGTTACTCTAATGGCCAAATAACTTGAATATTAACGTTACATATAAAATTTACTGGAAATATTGTAAAAATTTGTTGACGGCTATATCAACAAGCAACAAGCCTTGGCTTTAATAAATATAATTTTATTTGGGCATGAATACACTTTTCAGATACACAGAATTAGAATTAGTAGTTTAATGTATATGCATATTATATTTAAATTCTAAACAAAATGTGTGATACATGCTACATGCCTCAGCAGGCTGTTAGGGACCCTGGGATGAAGCAAAGACGTCATGACGTAAAAGAACGTTGAATCCTTTTTAAATGATTATTTGAAACTAACTGTTCGAACGAGTCGATTCGTTGAAATGAGTCGGATTCCCCTATTATGTTTTAGATAGCAGAACAGATATTAGCTACCGTGTCTACACCGGAGCAGCGCGGCACGACAAATCCCCGACAATAAACTGATCCCTTGTTCGGTTTATGACTAAAGTTTAAATGATTTGCAACGGTCGCTTTGTCGCGTCAAGTGTAGACAGACTTTAGCTGTTGCGGCGCGACACGACAATTGTCGCGTCCGTTGTAGACACGGCGTTTAATGTCGCTAATAGGCGTATAATGTTCATGTTAATTACAATTAGGCATATATGCTTCTGCTTTTACAAGCAGAGAGCATTCATTACTGTGTATAGACGGCAGAAACACCCTATCAGCCCGACACAAATAGGCTATAACTAATGTATTCAGCAGTGGTTTCACTGATTGAATGGAACTCAAACGGGTTACCTCTGAATCTGAGCAGTATTGACGCCTGTATTTGCTGTGTCTGCCACTGCGTCAGGGTTTTTTTTCCCTTCTGAATGCTCGTTAATTTTCATTCACGTGTGGTGTCAAACTTCTCGACGTCATGATTATAATAAAAGGAGGCGCGAGAGCAGAATGTTCGAGGCGCGTGCTGGCCTGACCGCAACTGTTTGTTTACCACGTGCTTCTGTTACGCAAAGTAAACACAATAGTAATCTGTGCACTTCATTATAAACGCCAGCGCTGGGGAATGTTTAGTTATGGTACACTGAAACTTGATTTAAAGTTGCCTTAAGTTGAGATATTGCATGACAAAATGCTTAAGCATACTTTCATTGGTAGGTCTATCCAGGGATAACCCTGTATTTTGGGTCTTACTTTTTAAAAACTCTTCTTCTTAGTGCATAAAGCACATTTTAGGTTAATTGACCAAATATGCAAAGTGCACATGTAAACTTTATATTATAAAGAAATCCAAACCACAGCATTCTTCTTAATTTGTCGTGGCAAGACATTTAGTTTACTTTAATTGCATCCCTCATTTCATCAAGCAGGCAGGTCTGGTCTCTGGTGTAATACACCGAGCTTGTGCATGCTGTTTTTCAGTGCAACTGGCTGAACGACATGTACGGCACGTAATAAGAACTAATCAGGAACTTGTTTTTTGTGCACAATGTCCAGAGATGACAGTTTGCCTTATGCCATCCTGGCTGTTTGGTATTAGACAATGAAAATAACAGCCCCCTACGGTGTAGAGGTCAGCTGTGTGACCTTATGTGGAGCAGTGCTCAAAAATTATAAACATTTGCCTACAGCTCACTCACTGTTAAAAGCAGTTTATTCAGGGGTAACTGACCCTCAAATCCATCTGTTTTCACTATGTGTTTAGTTTATTTCAACATGCTGACATTTAAAACCAAAGTGGTAATTTCTTATGTTTCTGCTTTGTAATGCAGTGTACAATATGCTTGTATGATGCTGTATGCTTATGATTGACTTAAATTCAGGTTTTTCTAATATAACTTTGAGGTTACTTAACATGCAAATGAGCTGTTGAACCTAGCCTGTCTTTGAGTTGTGCTTAATGTTTATGAATAGTTTTACACATGCCAGATATGACTCATGGGTCATTTGTGGTAAGTGTAGTTGATTCCAATTATTCTTAATTATTATTATTTTTTTCTTTTGATAAGACCGGAAATTGTTTTATTCAGGTAGAATATGTGGAAACGCATTCTAGATAGTGAGGCGATTCGTCTTCAGCTGGATTTGCATGTTTGTTCCCCTCAATACTTTTTTGTAAAAAAAAAAAAAAGATTATGTAAGTTTTACAGACACAGATGTGAATTAGTCATCATGTTTTGCAGGCTCCTGAATTCTGAATCCTGCCTAAAATCCACAAAGATGATATATCTGCCAGTGTAAGTCTTAATATAATGCTTTACAACATATTTGATAGTTGAGTTCAAGTTGTCTGGTCCTTTAAAGGAATAGTTCGCCCCAAAAAGATGGAAATTTGCTGTCAATTTACTTACCCTCAGACCATCTAACATGTAGATTTTGATGTAGAGTTTTTTTTTAATATAACAGATTTTGAGAAATTAAGCATCACTTGCTTACCAATGGATCCTTTTCAATGACTGGGTGCCATCAGAATGAGAGTCCAAATAGCTGATAAAAAAAATCATAACAATCCACACAACTTGTGATGTGAAATCACGTCTTGTGATGTGACAAGCAGCGTTTGTAAGAAACAAATCCAATGTTTTTCCAATCCAACGAATTTTAACTGTCACTTCTGGCCAAAATACCAGTTCATAATCCATAATAAGGCTTTCTCCAGTGGAAAGTCCTCTCACATCCAAATCCACTGACATATTTGTTTAGAACTGTTTTTGCTTGTAAACAGTGCTTGATCTTTGTGTTCTCTCTTGATTCTAACAGGACAACTTTATTGCTAAAGCATTGCTATGGATAGAGGACTTGTATTTTAGCCAGAAGCAACGGTTTGAAGTTTAAAATGTCTTGATTATGAGTGTGTTTATTACAAACACGCAACTTTTCGCTTCACAAGACATGAATTGATGAACTGGAGTTGTGTGGATTATTGTGATGTTTTTATCAGCTGTTTGAACTCTCATTCTGACGGCAACCATTCACTGCAGAGGATCCGTTGGTGGTGAGTAAGGTTTAGCAATGCTAAATTTCTCCAAATCTGTTCAGATGAGGAAACAACCTCATTTACATCTTGAATGGCCTTAAGGTGACTCGGTTTTCAGCAAATTTTCATTTTTGGGGGCGAACTGTTCCTTTAAAGTTAATTTATCACCCAAATGCAGTTATAGAAATTCTCCATATATTCTGTAAGATTAAAACTGTCCCTTGTGTGATTGATCATTCAGCTGAGTTCCCTCACCTTCATACTGTTTTGCATCAACAGCTTGTAAGTCTCTTTAATCAGCAGTTGCTCTGGTATTTCCGGAATCTGGAGTTTTTATAGACTCATTGAAAGAAAATCATTCTGTGTTGTTTTAGAAACACTGATTCTGTACGAAGGTTACTTGTCTAATACTAATATAAACAAAGGATTATTGCATGCATATTTTGTGTACAGTATTTACATGGCCTCATGATGAAAAGAAGATGAGAAATAAGACCACAAGAAAGACCGGCAAAAAGAAATACAGAGTTGTTTATGAGGGCCCTGTGGGGAATGTCGGCTGAGAGGGTAAATTAGGGGCAACAGCTGCTGGTGTCACTTCTACAGCTTGTTTGTACCATCTCATGTTACTGTTTAAGCTCACAAGACAGGACACTTGCCCTCTTACATACATTTAGGATCATTAAACCACTAATAAAAGCAATGGCAGATCTGTTCTCAGATCAGTATATCAAGCCAGCTTGCACTCTCAGCACAGCAGAGCATTGGAGAGAATTATTGCAAGATAAGCTATTTGATAGCATGCGGAGTATTCATCATCCCCCTGGACCAATAAATCATATCTTCTCACTTCCAGTGCTTAGTCTGCAGTGCGTATTCCCATTCACCCAGATATGAAAATTCTGTCGTTTGCTCACCCTCATGTTGTTCCAAACCCATATGACATTCTTGCTTTTGTGGACCACAAAAAGGCAATATTTCTCCTTTTGTATTCCTCAGATATAAAGTCATAAGGGTTTGGCTCCTTTTCTCTGTCCTGTCTAATCCCTCACTTGCAGCTCTGCTTCTTAAAGTGGATTAATTAGCTGTAGGGGTAACACCATTTCCCTGGATTAAACAGTGTATTAATCTCACTGCCTACACACACTGAGCTGAGACTATTTTTTAATGCTATGACTTAGATGATAGTTGCATTGATATAAGGTTCCTTTCTTATCATGCACAAACCTAAAGACTGAATTATGTGGTTATTAATGTGGTAAAGTTTCACCTCACATGGGTCAGAGATGCAGTAGATGTACAATATTTGCATTTGCTCAGGAAAGACCAACAATCAATTAGGATGACCACGTTTATATATTTATATATTTAATAAAGATGGCTTTGGATCTGCCTAAATGCATTTACATCTATTTGTTCATCAAGCCCATTTTATTGAAATGTTTTTGAAAGAAGTCTCTTTTGATGACCTAGGTTGAGCAAAAACAGTAATATTGTCAAATATTTTTACAATTTAAATGGTTTTGTTAAAATATAATTTATTCCTGTAATGGCAAAGTTGAATTTTCAGCATTATTACTCCAGTCTTTAGTGTCATATGATCCTTCAGAAATCATTCTAATATGCTGATTTGGTGCTTAAGAAACATTTCTTATTATTATCTATGTTGTGCTGCATAATATTTGTGAAAACCACAATTCATTTTTTTTTTCTTTACTGTCAGTTTTGATTAATTGATTGTGTCCTTGCTGATGTAAAAGTAAAATCTAAAAATAAAAGTATGAATTTCTTAAAAAAATACAAATCTTACTGATTTCTGACTTTTGAACGGTAGTAGTGTATATGCTTATATGTTGTTACAGTTGTGACAAAGTTCTCTTTTCCAAGCAATGTTCACATTAATGTCATTATTAAGCTGCATATAAATATAGTGTTCTTAATTTCTGAGAGTATAACATTTCAATGTAACTTGATCAACAATCTTAAAAAAAAAAAGTTTAATTGTAAGTTGAGTTGGACTCTGCAAGTTAGAATTTTTCAAAGAAGTGCCATCCTTTAAAGGGGTCATATGATGCGATTTCAAGTTTTCCTTTCTCTTTGGAGTGTTACAAGCTGACTGTGCATAGATACGATCCCTGAAGTTGCAAAGACTAAAGTCTCAAAACCAAAGAGATATTCTTTATCAAAGTTAAGACTCTGCCACGCCCCCCACAGTCACAGCAGCCTTTGTTCTGGTGCAGGGGCTCGACACAAGTTGCTGGAAATTGGCTTGGGACTCTGTTGCGAAAGACAGACAGCTTTTTCCCGACATTAAGAAAAGAAACAAAAACCGTTATTGATAATAATAAAAAAAAGAAAACAAAGGCTCCTATTTTAAAAGGCTCCAGTGAGTAGAAGGATATTAAGCAATTTTCCAGCCTTTAACGGTTAGTAGATTATACTTTTTTTTTTTTTTTAGAAACACAGAATGTGCATTGTGTAAAATTGCTTTGCCTTCCAGTGCCCCTGTTTACTCAGACATGAGGAATACTAATTACTAGGGCTGTGCGATATTGAAGAAAAATGCGATATGCGATAACTCATTAAATAATGCGATATTCAATATGCGATACGATAATGCTTAAAGTGCCACATGCTCAGATGAAACAGTTTTACTCAGCTGTTGCTGAGTCAGTTCTGTGAACTTCTATAACTATCTTGTGTCATATATGTATGGTTATTTGTATGTATGTATGTATCAAGAGCATTCTGATTCTGATTCTAATATAACTAGCATACGTGTTTCACTTTTTGTGAGAAGAAAGCACGCCTACAACAACTTCTGAAAGTGAACGGTATGTGTTTTACTCAAGCATTACGTAAAAATGTCATTTTAACATTAGTGTAATCAAAAAGGAAAAATACAACACTGATTAGTATTTACTCTATGAATTCAATATGCACTGATTCTTATTTAAGCTACAAAAGTTATTTAGGTAAGAGCAGTGAGTGATGTTCTCTTTGTCTTTTGTTCATGGCCCCAAATATTGTAAGCCGTAGCGATATGCATATTGCGATATGTGCATTTGCGATATTTCGATAATTTCGATATATTGCAAACTAATGTCCCTAATATAGCCCTACTGATCATGTTTGGAGTCTAACCGGCAGTTAAAAGCAAATGATCAACTAGCAATGTTAGGTGGGGAGTAACGTTTGCCGCTCAGTAGGGGCATGTTGACAGTAAAAACACGGTTTTAGAGTTCTAAGCCTTGAGATATTGAGCTCCTCCTTTGATGGTGGGGGGTAACAACTACCCTCCCTATGATGGAAGATTACCAGAAGTACTCAGCAAGGAGTCTTGTTTCTGCTTGATAGTGTTCCCATGGATAAATAAGAGTTTTAACTTACAGACAAGGTGTCTCTTCATGAGTGTGTCATGTCGATTTTTATGGCAGTTACACAAGTTTTGTAGAGAGGTCGAAGGGTGGTGTCAGTATGAGTAGTAGAGTTATTTTTATCTTTAGTTGAATGGAGTTTACTGTCTTGGAATGAAAAGCTGAATAAACACTTTACGTTGTCGTAGGGGAAAATATAGTTTGCCTCTGTTCTAAAACTTAGTAATTTAATGTCTGCCTATCTAGACAACAGTTTAGATCATGATATTTGCACTCTTGTTTTGATGCAAAGAGTGCATGACGACAGTATAATAACTTCTCAATGCACAAGTTTAAGATGCGCTGGGGAAAAAATGAATACAATTTGAAAAAAAAAAAGGTCATGAGAAATGTCAATAATTAATACACTGTATTCAGTACTGAAATATATATATACAGTGCCTAGCAAAAGTATTCTTTTTTTTTCGAGTTTTGTTATGTTGCTGCCTTATGTTAAACTGCTTTAAATTACCTTTTTCCCACATCAATCTACACTCCATACACCATACTGGCAAAGCAAAAACAGAATTGTCACAACTTCGTAAATGTATTAAAAATAAAAAAAAACTGAAATACGTATATTGCATAAGTATTCATACCCTTAACTAAATATTTAGCTGAAGCACCTTTACATCCTCAATTTTTTTTTGTTTGATGCGACAAGCTTTGCTCATTTTAATTAAGATGTGTGTGCCTTTCCAAATCATACCCATTCATTTGAATTTGCCACAAATTTATTTTTCTCTAAGTGTAGTAACATCTACAAGTAATATGAATGCTCCTGAGCTCAATTTCAACTGTCTCAGATAAGGGAATGAGTACTTATGCAATGGAATCATTTAAGTTTTTTTAATTTTAATAAATTTGCAAAGATGTTAAAAAACAGTTTTTTGCTTTACCATTATGGTGCATGGAGTGTAGATTGATGTGGGAAAATGTAAT
This sequence comes from Sinocyclocheilus rhinocerous, assembly GCF_001515625.1. Classification (NCBI taxonomy): domain Eukaryota; kingdom Metazoa; phylum Chordata; class Actinopteri; order Cypriniformes; family Cyprinidae; genus Sinocyclocheilus; species Sinocyclocheilus rhinocerous. The sequence goes on from NW_015656168.1 coordinate 118,200, forward strand.
TTAAAGCAGTTTGACATAAGGCAGCAACATAACAAAATGTGAAAAAAATGAAGGGGTATGAATACATTTGCAAGGCACTGTATATTGTATGATACATGATATATATGTATATATGTGATGAAGATGCTATGACTCTGATGTCCTGTGTTGGGTGTTCCAAATCAGTCATGTTGTGACATGAAAGTTAGGATGCTGTCTTAAAATTTCATCTTTAATAATGTTTGCATGTCCATTTTAATGTCATTTATATTTAATATGTGTGGGGCCACTCAGTGGATGTGTGAAATATCTATGCATTAATGTGTGCCAATGGGTCTTTAGCTGCCAGACAACATAAGAGAGGTCATCATAAAGATGTGTGCTGATGGTCTGCTTGACTGAGTTTCACAACATCTCTATGCAAACACTTTAGCAATCAGGGTTGCGCACAGAGTGTGTAATTATAGCTCTCTTTACTGTGCTAAATGCTTCCTTTTGCGTCTGTGCTGAGTGTCAGAGTGAGACATGACTCATGAGCAAATGTGAAAGTGAAGTTGAATGTTAGAAAGTAAGTTGCATATCCTTAGTGTACACTGTACAGTAAATGGGCGAATTGTCCTGGTGGCCTAAAGACAGAGAAAAAGAAAGTATCTTATTTTCTTTTCCAGAAATACCAGGGTGCTTTTTTAACCTCAGATGGATTTTTTGCTTTTACTGATAACAAAAATGGACATTTCCAGCTTTTATAGTCAGGACTTTGTGCATATTGAAGACTTTTCCAGAAGACAGTAACATGAGGGTTGTCAAACATGATTTATATCTATTATAGATTTGGTAATTAATAACAGCTTTTGGTTGGAGTGGCCTACTGGTTACAGATCTTAACTGTAACCGAAAGGTAGGTTTAAAACCTGAAAATGTCTCTGAAATATATGGATTGTAGCTTAGTTTGGATAAATAATCTGCTAAATGACAACAACGCTCTTTTTTTTTTTTTTTTTTACATGCCATTGTATTCCGAAATGTGTTAGAGAAACAATTCATAACACAACACAAGTGTGCATTGCATACTCCGCTTTACCACAGGCTGTGCTATAGTGGACAAAATTGTGTAAACTATAGTCTTCTACAGTCAGTTTTTTACTGCCTCAGTAATGTAGTTGTCAGCACAATATGTTTCTAAACTTTGTGCTCAAAATGTAGTATCTAAATTCAAAACCTTGTGCCACATTTCAAGTTGGAAGTTGGTCGGAAACGAAACTGTAGCTTAACGCTAGTTTATTTAAAACCACCGCCTTCTTAAGTGAACCTTACATATGTTTTCCACAACAACGCTCTTTTTTTTTTTTTTTTTACATGCCATTGTATTCCGAAATGTGTTAGAGAAACAATTCATAACACAACACAAGTGTGCATTGCATACTCCGCTTTACCACAGGCTGTGCTATAGTGGACAAAATTGTGTAAACTATAGTCTTCTACAGTCAGTTTTTTACTGCCTCAGTAATGTAGTTGTCAGCACAATATGTTTCTAAACTTTGTGCTCAAAATGTAGTATCTAAATTCAAAACCTTGTGCCACATTTCAAGTTGGAAGTTGGTCGGAAACGAAACTGTAGCTTAACGCTAGTTTATTTAAAACCACCGCCTTCTTAAGTGAACCTTACATATGTTTTCCCCAGATGGATGTCATGGGTGCTTTGAAAGCCTCGCTATGCAGATTTAGCATTGGCTAAATACCCATTGTGATTTGCTAAGGTCAATTATGACCACATAGATATTTGACACAAGTATGTGAGAATTCAGTGTATGTGATGTACAGTACGCACTTCATTTTTCCCAGTCTGCTGGTGGGTTGTTCTCCCTTGGGAAGAGTGTTTGGTGGTTAATCAGGCATTTCCTCTGTTGTCTGGCATACTGTCAGTGTTTGCATTGTTCACATCAGGGCACAGTAGGTCTAGGATTGCGATTAGAGCTTAGCTAATGCACATAAATTGCCCTATGATCTTGTTATGTAATAATGTAATAATATGGATATATATGTAGAGAGAGAGAGAGAGGTAGTGCATAGAAAGACAACAAAAATTGCAACAGTATTTATTAACAGATAAAGCCCTATTCAGTTACAAATGTGTTTCATGTGCTCCTTCGAGGGTTATATTTCTACAACATTTATTTTGATAATTGTTAATGTTTACATATACTAATATATTTTTAACATTTCAAGTTGTATCAGTTAATGAACTATGCATGATCATTAATTGTATATTTAGTATATTTATAAATTAGGCTAATGCTAACTAAGGGTAAATGCAGTAAAAAAAAAAAGTGGTCTATTGCTATTTCATGTAAAACAAATTTTAAGTTAATTATACTAATATTCTGTTATTCAAGATTCAAGATTATTGTTAAGCCTTGCTTTCACTCCAGTGCAATTTAATTTCCAAGCACCAATCATAGATATTTACTAGTGTTGTAAGTAAGTCTTCTTGTAGGAATAGATTTGTTTCCTTAAAATGAATCCTTTAAGTGCTTTATTATATTTCAAGTGCACCAGTTGGGCTATTGAGACTTTTTGAGACTTCGCACTCCTTTATTCACACTGAAATTAAAAAGGAAATAAAGTAGATGTGAATAGGGCACTATAGAGTAGGTGTCTTTGCTTTGTTTTAATAAAACCAAAAAGTGCATTAATCTTTGTTTAGTCAGAACCCTCTTTTAAGCCCAAGAGCACTTTTTATAACCCATCTGAACACATTAAGGATTGTAAAATGCAACACATTTTGAACAAGCAAGGGCCACTCCAGTGTTACTCTGCACTTCCTCTCAGTTCTGAGAGTGACTCAATGCACTATTGAAAAGCTTTTCCTCCTCGGGGGGGTGAAAATACCATTTGGCAGTGTCGTTACAGCAAGCCGAGCATTGCAGAATGAGCTTGTCTGGTCAGTTCAGTGACATAATGGGAAGTAGGGGCGAGAAGAGACTAGATATTGCACCCTGTGGTACGGAAGATCAGAAAAAGAACCGGTTTAGTTTCACTTCCTTTCATTTTGGGTGGCAGCAATGGCCTGACTGACACTTAAAAACACCTTTTGTGGTTTGGGTTGTCTTTAACAGCAGGACAGTGGCTCCAGAATACATTTGGTGTCTGCGACTCGCTTGCTTAGCAGAAGCTGGAATGTGAAACTGTCACTGGTACACACTCTGGGAGTTTTCATTTGTAGTGTCCCTGCTTGTCCTCTGCAAGCTTTCTCTCTTCTCCTTATTGAGAAGTTGACATGAGTTTCTAAAGCTTTTACACCATCTGACCGGGTCACTATTGGAGATTCCCTTTACAGGCAAGGATCTTGAAAGTTGTGTAACTATCGTCCTGCAGTCCATCGAGAATGAGACAGGAAGGAAAGATGTCTATTGCTCATTTAAGAAACATCTTCTCAGAATCACAGGATCAGATTTGGGGGAAATCCCTAACACTCCCAAGGTGGATTCTTGCTATTATGTCATGTGTAAACAAAATATTTTTTCCTACCAGTGTCATAAAATCATAAACTGTAATCAGATTTGCTATAAATAAGTGCTGCGGTTCTTCACGTTTACGATCTGTTAAATGGTTATAAAGTCAAAATTGATAGCTGCTGTTACCTGGAAAAAGATTCAGCTTGTTTAAAGGTATGTGTGAGAGCCAGTTTTGTTTAAAAGGTTCTGGACCAGACTCGTAAGCAAAATTGGACTAGGAATTTTGCACTGAGCTGACAATGTTGGCAGAAATGAGTTTTCAGAGCAATATCACTTCACTCATTAAATTGTTTTATTAATTACAAGATAAAACTTGCAATGCAAAGATGCAAATGAAATAGCAGCAGTTATATTATTTGCACTTACTGGTTAAATTCAGTTTATTATAATGATACCAAAAATGGAATTACTGCCCAATATTTTAACTCATTTGTTTAGTTTTACTGGGTTTATTTTAGTGTCTCAGTGATGAGATCTTTCCAACGATTCATGACTTATCTTATCTGTGTGATGCTTCATCTTATGTTTATTATTATTATATTTCATAAAGTAAATGCACCAGTTATTATATCAGCCAGAATAAGCTGTTGATTAATTGTTATTGATATCGCCCCAGAATTTCCTTATCAGTGTATATTTTATGATTGTATTGGATTTTTTTCACCTATCAAAACTGCTTTTGTGTACTCAGTTTGCCCTCATTATGGTTGATAAACACAAATCTCAGTTGGAATGCTGCGACTGTTAACTGGGGTGAAAGTGATGTTGTGACAAATGCATTCAGCTCTCATACTTTGGCTTCTTGTCTCTGAGCAACTCACTGTAACCTGATTATAACCTAACCAATTATAAGTAGTTAAGATGTTTTTGCTCACGTATTATCAGCAACGAATACCTGGGCTGATACTGAGAATCTTTTTTTTTTTTATCTCTGTTTTTGTTTGTTCAGGGTAATGTGTCTTTTTGTTCAACTTTGATAACAGTGAGAATGTTTCTTGAGCACTAAATCAGCATATCAGAATGATTTCTCAAGGATCATGTGACACTGAAATCTGGAGTAATGGCTGCTGAAACTTAAGCGTTGCAACACAGGAATATTTTGCATTTTAAAATATATTAAAAAGTGGCAAATTTTGCATGCAAGTAATCATTCAACAGACATGACATTAAAATTAATATTATCACTGACACTGAGGGGAAAAGGAGGATAAGTACTTGCCAGCAGCCAATGGAGACTCTCCCAGTCTTGAACCCATGCCCAACCCCCTCATTCTTTTAATATCTAAGTCCTTCCGGAGTCTTTCCCATGTCCTGAACTTGAGGAGTTTTCCCAAGTGCATGCATCTTTGTGTTTGAGGGCATTGAAATGTCAGTGTGAATGTATGTTTTGGCTTTGTGACAAAAACCAGGCCACAAGAGCTCAGACGATTAATGGCTGTACAGCAATATAAAGAAACGAGAAGAGCAGTGAACCGTTTTTTGTCACAGCGGAGCCTGACAGATTCAGACCTCTAACTTAGTCAAAAAATACTACTGTTTACTAGTACATACTGTATCGGTAAGAATGAGGGATGCTGTTATTGATATAACTGTGTGTGTGTAAAGGCAGCTGGTTATTGATTTTCTGTTTGGATATTTACCCTCATCTGTCAGAAAGCTTTGCATGGGTAAAGCTGTAATGGACACAGACAGAGACGGAGAGGCAAAGTAAACAATCTGTTGGTGGTCAGTAGGAATCTGGGTGAAAGTGGGAGCGTTTCCGAATGTGTCAAAGGCCGTCGCATTCAGACAGGTCCAGGATGTCAGATGTTTATAGGGACAGTACAAGTTGGCCTGTGAGAACAAAGTATGATGGCTAACACCCAGCTGCATGTGCTGTTACATCACACAGTTTTTCTCTACCTCCCCCTTTGTTTACACACACCGTCTCACGTGTCTCTTGTCTACTTAAGGCATGTCCAGACATGCCCGTGCCGGGGGGAGTAACATCCTAAAGAATGTCCAGTGAAAACTCTCACTCTCACACATGTAAATAAACAAAGACCTACACACAAACACACATACACATTTGGGATGTTCCACTGACTCCTGCTGTTCTTAAAAAATGTATTTAGACTAACCCTAAAATTGTATCATATGGATTAAGACATTATTTAGCAACATTATGAGCTTTATTTGGAGGGGTTTGCTACTTCCAAAGAAACTTTATTTTTCTATTATAGAAGGCACTTATCTTTGACTTTTGTTGTTTTTATACTGATCTAAAGATATTTACTACTGCATCTCCTAACTTTACCCCTAGACCTCACAGAAACCCATTTGCATTTTTACATTTTAAGGCATGACACTAGACTTTAACACAGATATCGCCATACTCTCCTAGGTTGATTAATCATAGTACATTAAGACAATTATTTTATATTCGTTTTTGTATGTTTTCTGAAATGCTATAAGTATGCAAATGAGTCATCTAATTAAATATGTGCTAATTTGCATGTTTTCTAGAACATAAATGTAAATATTGTATAAAACAGGTTCAAAATAGTGTCGTTTTGTTGAAATATTTGAGTTAAATGTTTATTTTGGATCTCTTTTTATAACTCCATTAATAATAGTACTGTCAAACATCCAGGAAAAGTCACCATGTTTTTAGGAATAAAATGTTATATATATATAAATATTATCGAAACCCTCTGTAAAAATCTTCAAAATATAGAGTAGAACTGGAATATTTGATGTGTTAGTGCTACTGATGTTGACATTTCTGGCTTAGTGCATGAGAAACAAGTAATTTTGATAAAACAGCCTTTAAAGATATATTGTAATTGAAATCGAAGTAGATAAATTGTAACAAAACAAACACTCAAATGTGTGTTTTGGATGTTTTCTTTTCACTAGTCTGAAAGAAGACAAGTTATGGAAGCAAAATTGCCCAAAATCGACCAGTGCCTGAATAAACAGGTTTTGCCTGTAGTGTCTTCTTTCATTATTTAGTGTTTTTATTAAACAGTTTTCATTAATGCAGTTGAATTCATGTTTTATCCTTTTTGAAACATTTGGCTCTGGCAGCGTTTTACATTTTATTTTTCTAACACATTGAAATTGAAACTCTAAAGTGTCCAAATATTTTTGGGAGTGACTGTACTCCATTACTGAATTTACGTTTTGGCAAGAAAATGTATTCATGTTTCTGTTATCAGTTTTAGGGTTTAATTTTGAGTATTTTTTTCCAGTCAGAAGTGAATATCTGATATATTAAATATGTATAAAAAAAACATGCTCAGATGGGACAAAGTCAAAGCTGTGCTGACTCTCAGTAGATTAGTTAACACTAATTTCCCACAGACAGACAGTGTGGGTATTGCTTAATGGCTCCTGCAGGACCAATGTTCTCAAACTCTCTCCACTAGAATATTACATGCACTGCCCAATGCACAATTTAATGCATTAATGAGTTTATTCATGGGTCTGTTGGGTACATAAGCAGTTGTTGTGGAAACAGTTCAGAAATCAAGCCAAGCCACATATCAAATCACAGTCATACTGACAAGAACATTCGCTTATACATGCATCGGCAGACAGGGTGATTATTTTCCTTTGAAATTGAGCTGACAGCATAAATTGATTACTACACTAACGGGCATGTAGCATTTGCATTAGTGTTGTGATCAATAAATCACTCACTGTTGTTTCTTTGTCTCCTTTCCCTCTCGTTCTAGGTTATCCATGACCTCAGATTTACAGCATTACAGTTTCAGGATGCCGAATATAGGGTTCCAGAACCTTCCCCTCAATATCTACATTGTGGTCTTTGGAACGGCCATTTTCGTCTTCATCCTCAGCCTACTCTTCTGCTGTTACCTGATTCGGTAAGACCACCTGGCTCTTATGTGTGCGACAGCAAAATGTGTTTGAACAAGCCTCAAAATGCCATACATTTGCTTATTTATTCTCTTCAGTAAATTATATGGTTTGAAAGTCTTGATTTAATCCCTAAACATACAGGCTACAAAATGGAACTGTTGTAATTAAACAGCTAACACACATTTAAGTGTAATTTGGAAGTTGATGAAAAAGAAAATTCACTCAGTATGAACAAGTGGGTGTAGTTGGAATGTGTGGTGTAGAGTGTTGCCAACAGGACCAATGTGCATCATTAAAGTCACAATTACACCACAAATATAAAAGTAACAATTATCTATGAACCTCATGTGCTGACACCTAACTGCCTTAGATTATGCCACAAATGTGTGGATTGGAGTTCATCTAGACAACTGCATAATGCACCGTGCTCAAAGGTAAAATAGAAAATGGTAGGTAGTTTAAAAGACTTCTGTGAGAGGATAGAGGAGAGCTGACAGATGGTGATGGAACGGAGAAGTTCTCTTTCATCTTCACACCGAGTTCATACCATGTGAGGCAGCTTTTATCATGCTTACTTTGAAGACTGAACCAGCTCTGAATTTCAGAGCCATACCTTACTTATTAGTGGCTGTCCAATACAGAAGTAGAGATAAATCAGCAAGTTTTATTGATTTATACTTTTGCTAAATACAGAGAATCTAATCCTACACATTAACACAGTTTGTTGTTGTTTGGTTCTAATAGAGCTGTTTAGTTTCAGAATGGGTTCCCTCTGAAATTTTAGATTTAGTTTTGGATTTATGAGTAAATTTAAGGTTGGTTGTTAAAATTTCATTAAATAGACTTCTCTGTAAATGACACAGTCATACCATAATGTCATTTGCATTTATTCATTTATACTTTTGAAATACACAATTAAACCCACTGGTCTATAAACCATGTCTTGATGGCATGCCTGAACAGCTTTATTGCAAAGCAGCATTTTCTTAGGCATGGCGTGTTCAGCTTGTAAATATAGTCCTAAACTTCTAAAATAAAAATAAGTCATGTTCAAGACAACAAGGCAATTGTATGGCATTTTGAAAGAAAATCATGATTACTTGTCCCTGAAATGGAATTGTTACTTTTGATAGTTTTTGTGCATACTCTCATGTCATGAAGAGTGAGAAGGTCAAAAAGCACAGTTTGGAGAAGCTGAGAAAACTGCTGACTTGATAATCTGAATTGACAACAAAAAGCACTATTACAAACTAGCTATCTGCTTGGATTTGGCTTGTAGTTTCAATGTAGTTGGATATAAAGCTTCTTATTTTCACAATAACTGAGCCCAAAGCAGCTTAGTTGCACAATCACAAATCGAGGTCGAATCCACATTGTGTCACTAACTTCCCGTTTGGATTGAGTGAACTCTGCAGCAGCTGCTTCATAACTTAAAGGACATTGATTTTTTTTCTTCAACTTTTCAAGTGAGAATGAACTTGACAGTGAAAAAACAAAAAACAAAAACTGAATACTGATGTTTTACAGCAAGCACATAGAAATGGGAATATTTGGCCCTTCATGAAGCTTAAGAAACTCTTTTTCCTTCAGCTACTGAGCTACTGAGTTGTCATCTAGTCAGATTTGTCCTGAGCACTGTTGCCATGTGATCATTCCTGGCAGCAGAGATATTGAAGCTTTAATGTGCAATTGTGTAGCATCTCTTACATAAGACAGTGAGAACCGGCGGCTCTTATCCAAATTCACCCTAACCAGTGGGGAAGATGGTAAGTTCTTTCCCATTTATTATATACTAGTTCTGTTTTGTTTTATTTGACTTTGCCTCCCTCTTACTGCATTTACAAATGTTTACCTGTTTTGGTAGCCTTTTATAGTCTTAAATTAGTCATATCAGTAAAAAACACTGGATTATTGAATGAAAAACTGTCAGATTACCAAGTCATTTATAAAAAAGAGTTTGTATTTAGTCCAGATTCCAGGCTTCTAAAGATGCAGGCTCCCTTGCATGTAATTAGTTCACAAATATTCATGACTTCCTCATTAAATTAACCAGCAAATATTTGTCATGCCCCCATGCACAAACAATATGTGGCCCCAGAAAAAGTATTTGGACACTTCAAGCGCACTTAAAAATGCATTACCGTCATTGCATTAATTAACAAAATGTCAAAATAGCTGGTATTTATTTTAGTTGACTGCACAAGCAAGATTTTCACTGTACATTACACCAGCAGGTGATAATGGAAATGGCAACAATCGCAAATTCAGCAAGTACCAAAATAGTAGGCTCCCATTCTACCCAGCTGCATTTTCCACTACATTTTTAGCGTGCTATTTTTCACCTCCACATATACCTTCAGCATCGTAAGAAACAATAGGGCAGAGCGCAGAGTGCTTATTCACAGCTTTTTACATCATTTAACAGCTGCTTTTGACAGGGTGGAGACGTCCCTAATGAGAAGACCAGCATATGTTGTGTTTTGAATGCTGGTGACCAGCATGGGATTTCTGTGTGCTAGTGTACCAACTTGGACTAGTTAACGCAAAAATACAAATTCGGTCAATTATTCACCCTCATGTCATTCCGAACCTGTATGACATTCTTCCGTAGAACACAAAAAGTGTATTTTTGAAGAATATCCTGGCAATGAAAATGAATGAACATTTCAGCCTTTTTTTATACCAAACTTACTGTATGGCTTCAGACGACTTGGAATATAGTTGTATGGACCACATCTAAGGTACTTTTTTTTTGTGCATCGTTTATGAAGCTTGAGAGCTCCAGTCCCATTTTATTGTGAATGCACTTGGAAAAGGTGACCAGTACATTATTAAAAAAATAAAAAATAAACTTCCCATGTGTTCCACAGAAGAAAGAGAGTGTGGGTTTTAAAACATGAGGGTGAGAAAAGATGACAGAATTTTCAATTTTGTTAAAACTAAGTAACTAAGAAAAACTAAAGTCAAGATGAAATGATTGAGGTCTGGAGCTGGTCTCTTGACCTGTTTAGTTAAACTGCTATTTTATCTGGAAAATCACAGACTGAACAAAGGACCATCAAATTGTAGTCGTGCGACTCTGTAGACATTCACGACGTGAAAGACGAAAGAGTCGTGAGCTCAAGTGGACCTGTGAAGGACGTCGTGATTCAGAGCAAACACGCAGCCGCACGTAGCAGCCATGCACCAGCTCCGACACACAAATGCGAAATGTCCCCGTGAATAGCGAACACACACTTGGAGAAGAAAACAGGCGGGTGCAGGAGTGTTTGTCTGGTGCGGTCATCCTCATGGGAAGAAAAACGAAATTCACACACACGTTTGAGATTGAGCACTCACTGTGACATACCGGTTATTTAACAATGCAGGGAAATGGTCATAAGGTGCTTTTCTACGTGATGAACTATAACACTACCCTAATAGTGCGTGAGATATCATGAGCAATCAAGAGACTTAGCTGACCTAGCTGACCTCAGAAACTAGACCAAAATACATTGTAGGATTTTGGCCATGATTATGAATATCTTGTTATTTTGCATTCCCTTCACATTATTACTGTATTTTTGCTTTGAAGAACGAATGGTTAGTGATTACTTTCGCCCAGCCACCACCGACTTCAGGTTCTATTAACACAAAAAACATTTTTGCATTTTCCATAGTTTTCCTTTGTAAACATGCGGTAGGCGGACATGTTTGACTATTGCACCCACATCTTTTTGCAGTGTCTTGCGCATGACATGGCATTCTAAAAATGCGTCGCTTAAAAGGGATAGTTCACCCAAAAATGAAAATTCTGTCATTAAGTACTCACCCTCATGTTGTTCCAAACCCGTAAGACCTTCGTTCATCTTCGGAACACAAATTAAGATATTTTTGTTGAAATCCGAGAGCTTTCTGACCCTCCATAGGCAGCAATGTAACTGAAATGTTCCCATACCCAGAAACATAGTAAGGACATCGGTAATATAGTTCATGACATCAGTGGTTCAACTGTAATTTTACGAAGTTACGAGAATATGTGCTGTGCCTTGTTTACATGCAGAGGAATGCACAAGTATGCGTTGTGGTACTCTCATTAAAGGCGGATGACGTGATTTGGAGAAGAAGAATTGTTAAAGGGGTCATATGATGCGATTTTCAATTTTTCCTTTCTCTTTGGAGTGTTACAAGCTCTTGGTGCATAAAAAAGATCTGTAAAGTTGCAAAGACTAAAGTCTCAATATATTCTTTATAAAAGTTAAGAGTCAGCCACACCTACCTAAAACGGCTCGTTCTAACACGCCCCCACATATCTACCTCACTATGTGGGAAGATTTGCATAACGCCGCCCAAATGTTCACGCAAAGAAAGAAGGCGTAACTTTTATTCTCACTGTAGTATTGTTGCCATTATTTTTGTTTTCTTTGTGTACAAAAAGTATTCTTGTAGCTTTGTAAAATTAAGGTTGAACCACTGATGACACATGGACTATTTTAATGATGTCCTTATACGTTTCTGGGTCTGGGAACATTATAGTTACATTGCTGTCTATGCAGGGTCAGAAAGCTCTTGGATTTCATCAAAAAAATGTCCTCTTATTTTGTATTCTGAAGACGAATGAAGGTCTTACGGGTTTGGAACGACATGAGGGCGAGTAATTAATGACAGAATTTTCATTTTTGGGTGAACTATCCCTTTAAGGTAAAAAAAAAAGTTCAGTTTAAAAAAAAAAAAAAAAACTTGAGTTTTTTCATACCACTGCCCTGCGTTGTGCATTTTTAAATTCAAAAACAAATTAATTTGTATGGCCCTTTAGACATCAACATTAGTGCCAAGGGCTTTTTTTGTCTTTGATTGTTTATGCATGCCAATGATTCTAAACATAAAAAAAGTTCTAAAATACCCATAAATCCCTCATCCTCACCCCTAAATTCCCCCAAAGGGAGTATCTGCACCTTTACCTGCTGGTCTCTTTAAGAATGTCAGTTTCTCTCCTAGACTGTGCTGCCTGTTTTACAGGTCCCTCTCACTCTGCTGCGAGAGGTTAAGCTTACTTGTAATGGAGGTAAATTTTACAATACATGTCTCAATTTTTCTCATATCTGTCCAGCTCTTTCTTCACTTGCTAAGTCTTTTCTGAATGTATACTGTATTGTCTTTAATCAGCTATGTTAATTTTTGCTAAGGAGGTGATTGTAAGATACTGCAGTGTTTGTTGTGTTCATTTCCTTTGTACAGGAAGTAATATTGGTTGAAAGTATTATGTCATATCTAAATGAAAAGGGATTCAGCAAACAAACATTCAAAAAAGGCCAAGATAAAGCTATTGGACTAAAACTAATGTTCTAACAGCCCTGCAGACATTAACAGTTCAGTGTTCACAAATTAGTGGCTAAACATGGTGTGTAAGGCGTTTGCTGGTTTTCTTTAAATAGCTTTTCTTACACTAGAGACTCTTCCATCATGCCTGATGCATTCCAGTTATTTTCCATCAGGGTTCCTCTCTCACTTTCCCTCTCTCTGTCTGTGACACACACACTTGCTCAAGATCAAAATAGTGTTAAATGTAGACTGTCCATTGCTTGGCTGCCTCCATTTCTTGAGTTCATGCCAAGAGTATCTGTATAGTTCTTTTAAAGGGTCTGGCTCCAGTCTGACAGTCACACTTCGTAAAGCATTGCAGCGGTGTGAGTAGGTAGTGCCTGGGCAGTCTGCTTCAGACAGGCTGTTAAAGTGTGGTCAAGCTTGATGAGACAATACAAGACCCAAACTACTCTAGAGAGACTCTAGAACTGGATGCAGCCAATGTCAAGAGGAAGTGGATTTCAATGTGTTTAAAAGTTGAATTGTGTGATTTAAGCTCAAATGTGGTGGATATAATGTATACTATGTATGTTCAGAATGACTGGAGTAATGCCTTATGGGTAGTGAAGGCTGCAATTTGTCAAATTATGACTGAAATATAAGATCCAGGCAAGTGTTGACCAAATACAGCTGGAATATATAAACTGAGGTCCAGATGCAAATACAATGAATTTTTCACACCCATGAAACCCTGTGAAAACCATTGCCATTTAAAATGGGCTGTAATTTAGTATCATGGTTCAACTTGATGATCTTGGTTTTGTTTCTATATAATTTGGTAATATCAATGTCTCTCCAGCACAGGTTTTTGAAAATGTTATGTCACTCTCTGAATTAAAACAAAGATTTCTTTTGTCTAGGTTACGGCACCAGGCACACAAAGAGCTCTATGCATACAAGCAGGTGAGCCGCTGACTTATCTATTCAAACTCTCTACTGTATTATATAAATGTACATTATTTACTGTATGATTCAACTTGGGTGTGAATGGGAGCGTCTCTGTTTGTTTCTCATGCAATTTCAAATGTTTAGTTTATAGACTTAAACTGAGGTCCAGATGCAAATACAATGAATTTTTCACACCCATGAAACCCTGTGAAAACCATTGCCATTTAAAATGGGCTGTAATTTAGTATCATGGTTCAACTTGATGATCTTGGTTTTGTTTCTATATAATTTGGTAATATCAATGTCTCTCCAGCACAGGTTTTTGAAAATGTTATGTCACTCTCTGAATTAAAACAAAGATTTCTTTTGTCTAGGTTACGGCACCAGGCACACAAAGAGCTCTATGCATACAAGCAGGTGAGCCGCTGACTTATCTATTCAAACTCTCTACTGAATTATATAAATGTACATTATTTACTTTCTGATTCAACTTGGGTGTGAGTGTCTCTGTTTGTTTCTCATGCAATTTCAAATGTTTAGTTTATAGACTGAGTTTCCAAATTGCAATTGAGGATTACGGTAAATGCATTTAATAACTTATTGTTATTTTTTGTTTACAGGTTATTCAGAAGGAAAAGGTCAAAGAATTAAACTTGCATGAGGTGAGTTTTCCCTTTCATCCAACTCTGCAGGATTTTTTTTTGATTGATTGATTGATTGTTACTCATTTTCTGAGATGATTACATGATGTATATTGGCCAGAAAGTGTTTTTTTTTTTTCGTATTAAAAATGTGCTGTGATGTAGCACATGAAAATTAAAAGACATCTTACAGCAAAAATCATTAATGAAAGTAAAAAGAGGTATATACAAGTAATATAGTAATAAAAATTAATAAAGCAATGTAAAAAAGTAATAAGGTAATATACTCTATAAAAAACATTTTGGAGTATATTTGGGAAACGAAACGACAAATTTATTTTTAAGAACTGCTTTATTACAGCTTTTTTTATAGTAAATGAACCAATTCAAAAAGAAGTGATTAATTGATTCAAATTCTGGTATTTTGTGTATTTTTGTAATAAAATGTTTAGATAAGCGCTGTTATTTATCACTGTCTGACATTACACTTGGTCATGAATATCAGTTACATTGTACCTTTCAGTGGTTACAGAATACAGACTGTTAAACCTGAGCTACCCTTTGCCCTGAACATAAGGACCTTTTACAGGATTTGTACTGTACGCTCTCCATGTTTAATAATAGCATGAGTCTATTGCGTGTTTAACCTTCACCAAGATGGTTTGTACATGACCATGTTAATAGGCCAGTGTCCAACTTCATATGTGAGTGCTAATGAAATGTTAGCGACAATATTGAGGTGTGAGGACACCAGAGCTCTTGCTGAATCCTCAAATTGTCCTGGAATTTCTCGTAGCCCTTCACTCCCTTCCTGTATCTCGTAAGAGTTCATTGTCGAGGAATAGTTTCATTTTAAGGTTATTGTACTTTTCAGTATTATGGCTAAATTTAGATATTCCTCTACAAAGAGCAGGCAGCTACTGTATATGTGGATGTGCATGAATACAAAAAAAATACAGCATTGTGTTGTGCTGAACTGAGTTAGGCTATATTTTGTTCGAAAACTTGGCTTCATGTGTCGCATCTGACTTTTTTCATTTGTACTTGATGCGACAGCAGTTGCAAGTTGTATGCATGATACAAGTTTGTTCAACTGCAACACAATCTTGGAAAGGAACACAAAGTTCTCCCAGCAGCTAGTCTAATACTAGAAGTGCTAGAGGTGTCATCAATATTAACAGCACTGTCCGTGATTTTATATTAGTCATATCTTTTGAAATAGCACCTGAAAACGGTCAGAAGTGCCAAGCAAATGTCAGCTGCACTTGTAAACTCAGTTTTTATGGTATTTTTTCATGTTTTGTTGGACTTTCTGCACCAGCAGTCATGACACTCATTTGTCAGACTCAAGGTTTTATATTTGATATTGATTTTTTCACAAATAGCTTTGAGGAAACACTTTCATCCATGAGCCTGATACTGGCTCTTTTTTTTTTTTTTTTTTTTTTTTTAAATTTTTTTTTTTGTAATCTGACCTTTGAATAACCTTGAACTGCATTTTATGTATATAAAATGTTATATTATTATAATTTTAAAATACCATAAAAGCCAATTTATCTCGGTTGTTAGTTGTTATTTCTAAAAAACGAAATAAAAACTATATATGTGATTTCTAATATATAAAATATTAATTATTATTATACATTTAAAATTATTCAAAATTACATTCAAATGTATTCATATATATATTATCTTAAAAATAAAATGCATTTGATAAGCAGGTTCAAGTATGTTATTTTAGTTTTAGTTTTTCAGTTTTTTTTAATGTTATTTTTGTTTAATAATTTTTTGTTTGTTTTTGCAAACAACTTGCAATGGTTTTGCCAGTTTTTTTTTTTTTTTTTTTTTTTACCATTTGCAGGTGCTCCCATCTTTTTGTTAGGCAACATTATCTGTTAACCAGGCTGATTTGATTATGCTTTAAGCGACCAATAATGTTTTAGTACCCTCAGCTATTTTTAACTGTATTTAAATCCATTCCACCATATAAAATTCTAAAGATTTTACTGCAAAATTACAGCATAAATTGTGCAGAAAAAAAGTGGTCATTTTCTTTATTTCTAATGTAAACTACAGCATATAGGAGCATTGTTTATAATGACTCAACAAGTTTAACAGGTCAGGGTAATTATATTTTTAAATATTGAATTTAATGTTTATGACTATTTTCATTTTGTCCTTTCAATTTGGTTTAGTTTTCGCTTTGGCACTATTAGTTTTTGTTTACTAGTTTAGTATATATATATATATATATATCTAGTGTGGTTTGGGGATTCTTCAAGCCAAAGCATATACTTATTCGACAACGCATTCCCACAAACAGGTTTCTAGAGGCATTCGTTGAACTGAAAATAAATGGGTCAGTAGTCCCCTCGCCTGTACTGGTAAGTCTGGTTTGCACTTGTATGCGTGCTCAGACAAGAAGGAAGGTCTTACATAAAGCGGTGGGGCCGAGCTACAAGCTGATTGGACCCTCTATCCTGTGCACACAAGCCAAAGGCGGGAAAAACAATGTTATGATTGTATACCACAGGCATGAGAGATTTTCACTAGCATAATTAGAGGTTACAAACGTTCAGCACAGCCATGCAAAGTTCATTTCCCCCCTAGAAACAAAGATGGTTCTGAAATATCATAAACTATGATATTACCATAAAATATAGTTCACCAAAAAATATCATTCTGTCATCATTTTCTCAACCTCGTTCCAAATCTGAATGATTTAGAAATCCAATGTTGTCCACCACTGACTTGCAAAATATCTTCTTGAAGGTGAGCAAATGATGACAGAATTTTCATTTTTGGCTGAAGTAATGCTATGAATTGTTCTCCACTTGATCCAGGAATTAAGGAGTGTCCAACCACAGCATGTAGCCTCGGCTTTTAAGTTCAACCCCTCATGAGTGTGAAAGGTGATCTGGCTATAGTTGACTTCATAAGCAGAATTATACAGCCTCACACTGCTCTATCACCTCGTCCTTGAGCTTGCATAAGATACAGCGCCAGACGAGTGAATATAATCTCAGCTCTCGAAACATTAAGTACCCTTCCTATAAGGTGATTATATACACAGACACTTTATACGGTAGAGCTTGTGCACGGATGATTGATGTGCAAACACACTGGTGCAGAAATCTAGCATATGTGCCAGACGGTTGCCAAGATATGGATCCTCAGATGGCAACCAGTGAGAACAGCACGGACATAAATATCACAGCATCAGTGAGTAAGATTTATTGTGCGTAATTCCACTGCAGTGAAACGGTCGGAAATAAAACTGTGGTTTGTGTTTTATTGTACTTGTGCATAGCTGCAGCTCTCTAGGTGAGAGATCAAACACATGAGAGCGGCAGTGTGAAATGGACCGAGCAATACTTATTTCCGTTTGGTAAGAAAGACCCCGGGGAGTCACGTTTGAACTGCAGAGGTGGTCCTTTCAATTCAGAAGCCTAGCAGACAGGAGGAAAAGAGGCCCAAGATGGTAATAAAAAAGAAATGCATGATGATCCTCGGTGGCATACCATCACTGTCTAGACTGTTTAGGTCTCTCTATTGTGATGGGAATCAGTGTTATATATATATTAGTGCTGTCAAACGATTAATCACATCCAAAATAAAAGTTAGCACTAATATATATATAATAAATTATAAATAAATAATAATAATATATAATAAAACTAATAAATTGACAAAAACAATATATGTCAGTATTTTTAAGTTTTAGTTATTTTACTTCAACTTAATATAAACAGAAATGTGAAATTTTGCCTTGTCAACTAGCTGAAATAAAATAAGCTTATTTTTTATATTTTATTTTATTTTGGTTAATGATTATTTTATTTCAAGTAACTTTTTTTCTGTTTTAGTCTTAGTTCTGTTTTTATTTAACTTTAATATCCATGATGAGAATGACACGCTTGGATGATATATTATAACCAGACTGGCCTTGTTTGGAGTATAAAACACAATAGTGAAGGCAAGGCACTGTCAGTTTTGTGCAGGATTTAGCTACATGTTTAGTGTTATGAAGAAACATTCTTTCCGTTGTTGGCCAGTTAATGCCATTCTTTCCTCACAAAACCCAACAGTGTATATTCAGCAGACAATCTCTTGCGAGACGTGTGCTTGCAGTCTAGCTCGTCTCAAACAGAGAAGCATTGTGTCTCGATAATTCACCAGCCACCCCCTGCTCAGGGCCAATGACACCTAAAGCACTTGGACTGTATACTGAACTATATCTTGTTTTATGATGCACACACAGAACAGTAAATAGCTGTTGTGACAGACACACATGTGCCCAGGCACATTTGTCCGAAACCACTGTTCCCTTTCAGTCGGTCACTACGAGTCACGTCGTGACCGACGAATTGGGATATCGCTTCGATAGACCAATCTACTTCGAGTGTAAACTAAACGAGCCAATGCACATTGGCATGCAATTATTGCATCCAGCTGCCGCTGATCACAGCGTGAGTATAATAAGGCAGCAGGTGCAATGCATACCAGGTTTTCGCTGAGGAGCCGAGCCGGCGACCCGGCCGCTCAGCGGTGGTACAGCAACCGTGGCGACGGGACGTGACGTCTCCGTTCCCTCCTTCAGGGAACGAGGGTTACCATACGTAACCGAGACGTTCCCTTTCAGTCAGTCACTACGAGTCACGTCGTGACCGACGAATTGGGATATCGCTTCGATAGACCAATCTACTTCGAGTGTAAACTAAACGAGCCAATGCACATTGGCATGCAATTATTGCATCCAGCTGCCGCTGATCACAGCGTGAGTATAATAAGGCAGCAGGTGCAATGCATACCAGGTTTTCGCTGAGGAGCCGAGCCGGCGACCCGGCCGCTCAGCGGTGGTACAGCAACCGTGGCGACGGGACGTGACGTCTCCGTTCCCTCCTTCAGGGAACGAGGGTTACCATACGTAACCGAGACGTTCCCTTTCAGTCAGTCACTACGAGTCACGTCGTGACCGACGAATTGGGATATCGCTTCGATAGACCAATCTACTTCGAGTGTAAACTAAACGAGCCAATGCACATTGGCATGCAATTATTGCATCCAGCTGCCGCTGATCACAGCGTGAGTATAATAAGGCAGCAGGTGCAATGCATACCAGGTTTTCGCTGAGGAGCCGAGCCGGCGACCCGGCCGCTCAGCGGTGGTACAGCAACCGTGGCGACGGGACGTGACGTCTCCGTTCCCTCCTTCAGGGAACGAGGGTTACCATACGTAACCGAGACGTTCCCTTTCAGTCAGTCACTACGAGTCACGTCGTGACCGACGAATTGGGATATCGCTTCGATAGACCAATCTACTTCGAGTGTAAACTAAACGAGCCAATGCACATTGGCATGCAATTATTGCATCCAGCTGCCGCTGATCACAGCGTGAGTATAATAAGGCAGCAGGTGCAATGCATACCAGGTTTTCGCTGAGGAGCCGAGCCGGCGACCCGGCCGCTCAGCGGTGGTACAGCAACCGTGGCGACGGGACGTGACGTCTCCGTTCCCTCCTTCAGGGAACGAGGGTTACCATACGTAACCGAGACGTTCCCTTTCAGTCAGTCACTACGAGTCACGTCGTGACCGACGAATTGGGATATCGCTTCGATAGACCAATCTACTTCGAGTGTAAACTAAACGAGCCAATGCACATTGGCATGCAATTATTGCATCCAGCTGCCGCTGATCACAGCGTGAGTATAATAAGGCAGCAGGTGCAATGCATACCAGGTTTTCGCTGAGGAGCCGAGCCGGCGACCCGGCCGCTCAGCGGTGGTACAGCAACCGTGGCGACGGGACGTGACGTCTCCGTTCCCTCCTTCAGGGAACGAGGGTTACCATACGTAACCGAGACGTTCCCTTTCAGTCAGTCACTACGAGTCACGTCGTGACCGACGAATTGGGATATCGCTTCGATAGACCAATCTACTTCGAGTGTAAACTAAACGAGCCAATGCACATTGGCATGCAATTATTGCATCCAGCTGCCGCTGATCACAGCGTGAGTATAATAAGGCAGCAGGTGCAATGCATACCAGGTTTTCGCTGAGGAGCCGAGCCGGCGACCCGGCCGCTCAGCGGTGGTACAGCAACCGTGGCGACGGGACGTGACGTCTCCGTTCCCTCCTTCAGGGAACGAGGGTTACCATACGTAACCGAGACGTTCCCTTTCAGTCAGTCACTACGAGTCACGTCGTGACCGACGAATTGGGATATCGCTTCGATAGACCAATCTACTTCGAGTGTAAACTAAACGAGCCAATGCACATTGGCATGCAATTATTGCATCCAGCTGCCGCTGATCACAGCGTGAGTATAATAAGGCAGCAGGTGCAATGCATACCAGGTTTTCGCTGAGGAGCCGAGCCGGCGACCCGGCCGCTCAGCGGTGGTACAGCAACCGTGGCGACGGGACGTGACGTCTCCGTTCCCTACTTCAGGGAACGAGGGTTACCATACGTAACCGAGACGTTGTTCTCTTACAATTGGCACAATTGTGCATTTCCCTGCCCCGTTATTTGCTGTCAGCAAGGTTAATTAAATATTTACTTTGTACACAGTTCTGGAAGGTGTCCTGTATAACATGAGCTATGGAACATATCAGTTTTAACTTTATTACTTTATTATTACAGATAGGTATTATAATTCACAATCTCCTCATCACAGGCAGTCACAGCACTCAATTCAGCATGTGTTCGTGTCTGTGTGTGCGGTCTGCGTCACTCATAGCACATGCCTATATTGTGCACTATATCGATAATTTTTTATATCGTTATCGAAGAGGGTGTACAGTCGATAAATATCGATACCGTTTTATCGCCCAGGCCTAATATATATATATATATATATATAGGTTGTATTATTATTACGCTTTAGTAATTGTTTAAAATGTACAATTTACATTTAAAATGTTCTACATTGTTACCTGATTGTAACCATAGTACAATGTTGTGAAATTTTGGGGGAAGGGAAAAAAAAACATTTTATTCTTTCTGGAAATACATAACATTCATAATTTTTTAGCAATGTTTGCATCTGGTTTAATATCTTTACCCTGGTACATCCTGTCTTGCTATTTGGCTTTTCCTCAGATGACTTTTTTTCATTTTCATATACATTCCTCTGAATTTTATTGGCTACTTTATCAAAGGAGCTAGCTGTTGTTAGCCCTCAGCCTTCTGTGGAATAGCCAGTACCGGAGTCTTTTGCCTTCCTCCAGATTACATCAGCATTTAATTAAGTCCAAATGTCCACAGAATTCCACTCTCTGATGTGAGACAGATCGTTAATCAGAGTGTTTGACTTGCCTCCTACAGCACTAGGTCTAGACATGTTAGGCAGCAGTCAGAAAATGCTGCACTTCCACTGATTTTCCACGTTTTTTTTTAACTTTTTAACGAAATGTCGAAACGAAATGTCATATCTGCACCCCCAACTGCTACACCTCACTGCTAGATTGCAAAAGAAACTTCTCGAGTATAGTCCATTTCATGGCAAAAAATGGACTATATGATATAAAAGCCTTAAAAGAAATGTTCTCAGGCATATCGATCTTATGTCTATCATAAAGTTCTCATGAATACTGCACTACAACATATCTTCCAGTCTCACTGATCTTTGAAGGTGATATCGTCCATTTCTTGTAATAACTTGCTGAGTGTATTCAATGGAACAATTTTCATCTTTGAAGGCAAAAATTTTATATTTAAACATTTTATCTGTGTGTTCACTGGAATATATTGTTTTCTCTCCCTAGATTTGTGCGGTGTGTTTGGAGGAATTCAAGCAGAAAGATGAATTGGGAATCTGCCCGTGTAAACATGCCTTTCACAGAAAGTGAGTACCCTGGCATATGTTGTTTTCTAAAAAGAGGGAAATTTCTGCACCGCTAGCAGCACCAAACAATTTTTTTGTTTGTTTGAGCGACCCAGCTGGGCCAAAAATAACACTGGAGTTTGAGGTTGGACCACTTGTTTGATGAACAGTGGCAGATACGTAGTGCTGGCCGCTTAAAAAACTGATTCTTTTAGAAATCCCGATTCTGCTAGTGGCATAGACTACATAAAGTGCACATTTAAAACCTTAAATTAAATGCAAATTTGCAGTGTAGCATGGGTTCTTCTGCCACTGATCTAGTTGAAATGTGTCTGACTCACCCATCTTCTTCACCACTTTTTTTTTTTAACATTTGCACTGGGCTGTATGTCAGAGTAAATGCCAAAGTAAATGTCAGAGCAATGCTTGGACACTTATCAGAGGGGTGGGGAACATTTCAACATTTCAACATTGTAGTTTGCTTCTATTTGAATCCAGCCAATCTTTATAGCTTAAATGGGTCACTGAAGTGAAGTCAAATATTAAATGGTAAACTGGTAATATGATAGTATTTAATTATTTAATGAATACATTTTTATTTTTACATGAATTCATATATATATATATATTTTTTTTTTGTTATTTTAGAATCAATGCAGTATGGCCACAATGTGTGCTATAAAATTAGGCCCCAAATAAACTACATGAAAATATAATATAATGTGACACTAAATCACTCGATACATATCATTTGCATGTCACGCTCTATGATATATGAGCTGCAGGACATGCCCATGAAAAATCCCCCTAAAATTCCTCTGTCACTTTCATCACATGATCCTTTAGAGGATTTAAAATGATACTTAAACAAAATAGATTTGAACTATTAATAAAGGACAGAAAACCTGTCAGTGAAATAAAAATATTAAAACTGTGAATATAAATGATTATTAAAATTATAAAATAATCATTAAAATTACTAATTGGATAAATTATTATTATTATTGTTGTTGTTGTTGTTGTTGTTTGGATGCATATTGATTATAATGGGCTTATACAGAGAGGTTTTTCTCAATTATCAATTGTGAAATAAAAAATTGTATTAAAACTGTACATATAAATAATTATTTAAATTATAAAATTATTATAAAAAATTATGAAATTGATAAAATATTATTGTTGTTGTTTGGATGAATATTGATTATAATGGACTGTTATTGAAATACAGAGAGGTTTTTCTCAATTAGCATGAGTCAATTGTGAAATAAAAATATTATTAAAACTGTAAATATAAATAATGATTGGAATTATAAAATAATTATAAAAATGAAGAAATAGATACATTATTATTACTATTACTATTGTTGTTTAGATGCATATTGATTATAATGGACTGCTATTGAAATACAGAGGTTTTTCTTAATCAGTATGAATAAATTGTGAAATAAAAATATTATTAAATCTGTAAATATAAATAATGATTGAAATGATAAAATAATTATACAAATTATGAAATGGATAAAACATTATTGTTATTAATACTATTATTGTTGTTGTTGTTTGGATGCATAGTGATTATAATGGGTTGTTATTGAAATACAGGGAAGTTTAAGAGTTTTTTTTAATCAGTATGATTAAATTGTGAAAATAAAAATATGAAAACTATAAATATAAATAATTTTAAAATGATAAAATTCCTAAAAAGAACCCTCATTGCTCCTTCATCCCAACTGTGCAAGCGGTTAAACAGGGACTTCTGTATCATAGATCTGTTTGTGTTCCTGATGGGACCAACACGGCCTAAAATAGAACGGTGCTTACAGTGAATAATTCATCAGTGCAGAGATAGCAACATCTCATTCAGACTAACCCGAGATTCAGTCTCACATTCCACATGGGCTTCCTGCGAGGAGAAGACACACAACCAGCCCCGAGACATCACATGAGATCACTTTAGACTTGCTATCAGGAGCATTATTGGTAGTTTGGGTTAGCAGAGTCTCTTTGTAGTGGGATACTCTACTGTGATCTGGGAAATTTGGGGCAGACTATTATCAAGTTGGCCTTTCATCTTCTAAACCCTCTATGTATCTGTCTCAGGTGCCTTATTAAATGGTTGGAGGTGAGGAAGGTTTGCCCGCTGTGCAACATGCCCGTCTTGCAGCTGGCGCAGCAGCAGAGCATGTCCGAATCTGTGCCCCCAACGCAGCAGCCTCTGCCCGGAGTGGAGAACCTGGTGTAGCCCCTCCTGTTTCTCCTAAAAATCTGACCACCACTACCTTCACACTCCCTCCTGTACAGGTACACGCTCATATCCAAGGACAGAGCGCAGGATTTGTGCCCGGAGCCACGGTGACATGTGACCTGCATATGTTCATGTTCTGCCTTGGTGGCTTTACAAAGGATTTGTTTTTGTTTTTCAAATTACAATAATAGATGATTTACTCAATCTATCTTATTTGGGTTTAGCTTTTTTTTTCCTGTGGGATAATTGACTTTACTTGGCCAAGCCATGATTAAAGTAACTGTTCCACACCAAAGCACTTTTTTGAGGACACCAGTGAGAGGCAAATAAAAAATAACTAAAAAAATAACATTAAAAACAGAAACTACTTTTTTAACTAAAGTTTTTTTTTTAACAAGCACTTTACACAAAAGTCAAACCTAGTTGCTTGTGATAGTAGCAAGATCTTGTTTTATATTTTATGATTTTAAACTTTTTTAGAGCCACAGAGCAAACCATTGGTTTTATTTTCATTAGAGAGGGTTACGTTTTTACTGTATATTAAAGGGATAGCAGCTCTCCAGTGTGTATATGTTTGTTTGTGTGAGTGTTTATGTATTGACGATCAGTAGAATGGCTGTATCAATAGATACGGTTCGCAGCGACTTTTAGCTGATGGCCAAAACAAATGTGAATGCAGAGTTTGTCTTATTAAGGCCAGGATGTGACCCAGCAGTATTTGATCTGTGGACGTCTTTATATTTGAAATGCTTTTTAACTGAGGGCTGTGTTAAATACACACACACACACACACACACACATATATATATATATATATATATTTATATATATATATATAATACATTTAATTTTTAGATGCAAATCCTATTATGCCGGCCCACACTTACTGCTCTAAACCCTGTCTGTTTTCACTAAGTCTTCATAGTTAAAGTATTAGTCAGTTTCTGGCTTAATTTTTCCCATCCACAGAGAGTCTTTTTTTATTTCCAGTTTGTTCATCGTCTGCAAAGTTTTGCAGATGTGTTATAGAACTAATGGACATAGTTGCAAATTAAGTGAGGGGTTTTAACCAAATTTAAACTGAACAAAATGTCCCAATGTATTTTTTGTCTTTTTATGAATTATTGCGTAAATCTGGGGCTTTATGCCCCCCAGGTACTGTTGAGATGTATTATATTTTCTTAATTATTACATATCTCACATGAAGCTGTGGCTCTATGCAAAACAGCCAATGTGTGTGTGTGTGTGTGTGTGTGTGTGTGTCTGTGTGTGTTCGTACTGGCTCTCATATTGTGCTGCATAGCTTTCTGAAAATATGCTTGGCATAAAGCGTTTCTCCTAAAAATCTGACCACCACTACCTTCACACTCCCTCCTGTACAGGTACACGCTCATATCCAAGGACAGAGCGCAGGATTTGTGCCCGGAGCCACGGTGACATGTGACCTGCATATGTTCATGTTCTGCCTTGGTGGCTTTACAAAGGATTTGTTTTTGTTTTTCAAATTACAATAATAGATGATTTACTCAATCTATCTTATTTGGGTTTAGCTTTTTTTTTCCTGTGGGATAATTGACTTTACTTGGCCAAGCCATGATTAAAGTAACTGTTCCACACCAAAGCACTTTTTTGAGGACACCAGTGAGAGGCAAATAAAAAATAACTAAAAAAATAACATTAAAAACAGAAACTACTTTTTTAACTAAAGTTTTTTTTTTAACAAGCACTTTACACAAAAGTCAAACCTAGTTGCTTGTGATAGTAGCAAGATCTTGTTTTATATTTTATGATTTTAAACTTTTTTAGAGCCACAGAGCAAACCATTGGTTTTATTTTCATTAGAGAGGGTTACGTTTTTACTGTATATTAAAGGGATAGCAGCTCTCCAGTGTGTATATGTTTGTTTGTGTGAGTGTTTATGTATTGACGATTAGTAGAATGGCTGTATCAATAGATACGGTTCGCAGCGACTTTTAGCTGATGGCCAAAACAAATGTGAATGCAGAGTTTGTCTTATTAAGGCCAGGATGTGACCCAGCAGTATTTGATCTGTGGACGTCTTTATATTTGAAATGCTTTTTAACTGAGGGCTGTGTTAAATACACACACACACACACACACGTCAGTACATTTGAGTTCAAGGCCGTATTCGATGAGAATTTGAACATAACCTATATATATCTCATATTGTGCTGCATAGCTTTCTGAAAATATGCTTGGCATAAAGCCCCAGATCTGTCTCCAAGAAATATTAATAAATGAAATGCCACACTAGTGAGTCAAATAAAACTAGACATGCTACAGAAACAAACTAAGATTTGACCTGAAGTCGGATACACAATCTAGTCTTTATCATTCCAGCCTCTTTCAATGAATCCAGCACAACACAGAATCCTCAGCCATTAAGATCAATGGCCAGCAGGTGGATTCAGTCAGCAGGAAAGGCCGTTCTTTATTCTATGTAATATAATAGAAGCTCTGGCTCTTTCCTGCTCTATTATACAGCTATTTTGCAGGGTCATCCCACCAACCTGCCATAGGGTCCTGCTGGGTCTCTGAGCCCTCCAAGTTAAGCCACTCTAGAAGGGAAATATGTATGATATTACATATACGGACTGACCACAACACCACAAACGATGCCAGATGTGACAACTTTATTTTGATGCCAAGTAGAATTATCTGAAGCAAGTAATGTTTTATTGAAACCTATAAACTAAATCAGCACTGGTTTGGTTTAAAGTGCTGATTGAATGGTTTACCCATTCATTGCCAAGCAAACTGCCCACCACATTCTGCAATGTATCTTCGTGTCTTTGAAAGGCTAGATTCAGATTGTGAATTAAGTTGAGTTTATTTAATTTTAATTTATTTAAATTTTTTCATGTATGAAGAAATGAAAAGACATTTCTTTTGGCTTTTTTGTTGTTGTTGTTTGGTTTGCTCTGTACTGTCTTAACAAAATGTAAAACACTGAGGGTTTCCTTTAGACTTGTAATCCCTTATCATGGACAAATATTGTTGAGTCCTAAATTATGATCTCTCCTTCATCTCTGTGGCGTTTGTAACACAGCAGGTCTTAAAGTGTCACTCTGATCACGAATGGATGCATATAGAGAGCTGTGGTTCAACTGTGTCAATATCATGTGAAAGTAGTTGATTGTGTCTAAACTCAAGAATTACATTACTGCACTTTTTCATATTCTTCCGTTTTGGTGCCTCTCCATTGAGGCAGAACTGAAATGGGGCAAAAAAAAAAAAAGTTATTTATTGTGTGCTTATGTTTAAAACCCGTAACATTTCAGTAGTACTAACAGCTCTACGTTAGTGCTAATGCAGATTAAGGCTTTGTGGAGATTGTTAAAAGCTATTTCAAAATTCACAATAAGTTTCAAAACATATCTAGAAAACTGGAGGTCAAATTAGCATGTTTATACTGGAGTGATAGGTTACATTTTTGCTCAATATATTCAAACTAATGTTTTCTACTGATCATTACTGCGAGTGCCACATCTGGTTGACCAGTTGTATTTTGAAAAGGCAAAATTACGATTTCAGTTGCAACTTTGCAACTTCGGTTTGTTCCTAACAGGGTTTTTAGACTAGATAAAGATTTTATTGTTGGAAAAGGCTGTTGGGAAGATATTGGCAGTATTATTCTGTTGTAAAGTAGTCGTTTCATAGAATGTGGTCAAGAGTCACTAAGGCACATGACGTAATTCAAACATTTTTGTATAATTTCTATCAAAACTGAACTGCCAATGTATCAACTATCCCATTCATAAGTCATTATGAACCACCATGCCAACTGGACATGTTCTTTCAACTCCTCACACCACTCTTTTGCCTCATTCTGAGATAACCTAATTTTGCTCCACCCCTCACTATTGTGACCTCACAGATGTAAACATGAGCCCTCCCCTTCTTACCAGTCTTGTTTTAACACTGCTAATGTTTGTGAATCTCACAAACATGTTTATAAAATTAAGAATTCTGCAGCAGAATATTTTCTGTACAGTATTTGTAAACTATATTTTTGTATATTTAATCAACATTTTGAAGAAAATAAAAAAAATGCAAAGATGCTTTTTTTTTCTTTTGCTAATTTTGTGTTATATTCATTAAAATATGTTGCATGTGACTGACTTGAACTGTAAATAAAGTTGCCAAGTTTTTGAAATAAAGAATATTTGTTGTCATTCTTAAAACTGAAAAAAGAAAACTTCATTCACAGCATTACAATAAATACGTAGGAGGATAGTAGATAGTTTTACTTAAAGGTGGGGTAAGCGATTTCTGGTAGACAATATTGACATTTGAAATCACCGAAACAAACACGCCCCTACCCCAAAAGGGTCTCGCCCCTATTTTGATAGCTCCGCCCCACACACGTACGCAACCCAGGCAACGATTAGTTCTGTGAAACAAAGCAAAACCAATGTTACACCGTGTCTACACTGGACGCGAGTGGCGCGGCGCGACAAAATACTATGGAACTCATTATAATCAGCGATGCTGTCTACACCATAGATATATATATACATATCTATGGTCTACACTGGATGCGGCGTGGCACAACACGACAAATCCCCGACAGAAAACTGCTGCCGGGTTCTATTTATGACGTGCTGACACAAATTTCAAATGGTTTTCAACGGT
>NW_015656168.1:147163-152032 GCF_001515625.1 Sinocyclocheilus rhinocerous
TAAAATCAGAGGGAAATGATAGCTGATTAACAAGGGTGTAGAAGCACCTAATCCTGATTGTAAGCCTAAAACTGACATTTCCTGAAAAGTTATCTCTCAATTCTGATTGGTTAATTGGACAGATGTTTCTGGATCAACAAGGATGTTGATCCAGGAACATGTTGTACTTGAAATCACGCTCACCTCCAGTGTACTAGACAGACTTTAGCTGTTGCGGCGCAGACACGGTGTTACTCACCTATCGAGAAGAAACAAAGCAACCTCGGTGTCCGATTGCAGACCTCCCGCTCCTTGAGTTCTCTCCAGCGCTGGAAAGCTGATCTGATATTTACATGGGTCCTACTTCTTGCCTTAAGCCTTCTTTTGTTCCGCAGACGTTTTCCTCTTTTGTTTTTTATCCGCCATCTCTATATTTCTGTCGCTCGGCTCGCTAATGTCCGTCCTGTGCACTGAACGCTCTCTCCTCCACATCATGAGTAGACACGCACCTTACTGCTGATTGGCTACAAGTTTGTTTTGCTATTAGGCCCAAATCAGTTTTCTAAAGCGTTTTTGAAAAATCGCTTACCCCACCTTTAAATTGTCTAAGCAAGAAATGAAAGCAAATAATATTGAAACCAATACCAGTTCCTGCATTTGGATCCAAAAAATGTGCACACATTTATTGATTAGTGATTTATTGATTAGTGACAAAAATGCCTGATATATTTAGAAACATTTAGGCTATACATTAATAAACCGAATAATTTTACTTGCCATAGAAAAATTCATTTTGATGCGAAAAAAAAAAAGTGTTTAGCCCAGATAGCACACGTACGTCTGCGAGATGTCTGTAAAAGATCACTTGATCTGGAGAGCATCTGCTGTGTACAAACATCTGACAGACGTCTGTAAGATGTCAGTTTTACATACATTCTAAATCATAAACATCTTAAAGACACCTAATAGACGTCTATTTGACATCTAATAGGAAACGTCCTATAGAGGTATTACAGATGAGCAAACACACTAAAAAAATGTCTTGCTGATGTAAATGCAGACGTCAAATAGACGTCTCTGTGATGTACGTGTGCTATCAGGGAGCATGTTTATCACATTTCTTGCACTTATTTTAATCACAGGAAGCTTTATGGGCTCAAGTAGGCATCACATCATTTCCCCTTTGGACAATTTGCATACATTAATTTGGGACTGATTTAAATTTTTTACTTTTAATTAAAATTATGACTCATTTGAATTGTGACTCATTTCTCTCAAGAATTAACCTACTTGAGTGGTGTATTTTGGTAGCAATTTATTTCAGCGCTACACACTCTGAAGACTATCCTTTCGTAATGATGAATTTCACCACACATAAGGTCTCAGATCTGTCACTGATAATGTGTGCATCTTCCATCTTCAGTGTTTGAAAAATTCTCAGCAACTTCTCACGTCGTCTGTTTCGTTTGCTCTGCGATGCACAAATGGAATAAGGTCAAGGATGCCTACATTCTGCAAACATCTGGTAATTTTCTGCATTCGTACGCTTTATGTACAGTAGCCTATACTCATTTTCTTGTACGTTTAATAGGGTCGTAAAAAAGGATTAAAATTAGATTGTCGCTAGATTACTCGTATTCCCAACCCCGAAACAGGCCTACTCCTTACCCAACAACACCCTTTGCATTGTGCACCCCTCACATTTCTGCTCATTCTCTTGTACGTTTAATAGGGTCGTAAAAAAAGGATTAAAATGAGATTGTCGCTAGATTACTCGTATTCCCAACCCCGAAACAGGCCTACTCCTTACCCAACAACACCCTTTGCATTGTGCACCCCTCACATTTTAATCTGAAAATGTAAGCAAATAGTTACCAAATCGAGTTCACTCTTTATCCGAAAGGCCAGTAACCCTTCTCTACATATTTACTCTGTCCTCCAGCCTACTGACCCACTAACGTTAACTAACTCTCGACGTGTTTCGCCTGCTACCACGTGCTTATCAAACACAACACAATTCTCTGGTGATAAGGCGACAGGAGAGATAGAGCTTGTCGGTATTCTACACAAATAAATATAGCTATCCGTTTCTTTTCCAAGATAAAATTGCTCCTGAAAACTCTTGTATTTGTATCACACACAAAAACTTCCACAGGCACTAAACTTACGCCTGATGTGAGTGATAAAACAATGTTTACACATAAACAGTTAGTATATACCTGGTGTATGTGTAACAAAAAAACTTGGAATCATTTACTAAAGCAGCTCGAAAAGACGCACTGAAATGCACAAGCCACGTTATTTTTCGCTTGCTTACACAGTGCGCTACTGACCTCTGGCGGACATGCTGTTTTTAGTGTTCATGAAATCAACTGTAGGCCTTAATGAAAAATAAAATCAATGTAAAGTGAAAATTACTTACATTTTAACAACTAAAGACGTGTAAACACAACAATGCACAATAAACAATGATCAACCCTTGGCAAAAACACTTAGTGCACGGCAAAATGTGTTTTTAATAAGAAACATTTGTTGACAATGATTTGGTCCAAATATAATTAAAGCACCCTAATGATTGCTGCCTGATGACGCACTTCACCTCCCATTCTATTTTATTTAGCCTACATTTATACTTCTCACAGAGAACTACTGCTTAAAAATCCATTTTACCGTTTTTGAAAACATTTTAGAATAATGGCACATTGTTAACAAATAACTATGCAGGAAGGTAATAGGTAGTAGCCTACTACATTAACACTGAACTTAATAATACTAACTAATATGGAAGCAAGATTAACTAAGCAGTAAGTTGTAGCAAATTTATGACAAAGGTAGTTCCTTATTAGGTATTCAATAATTTATTAACTAAATAAAATTACTAAATAAAAACATCCTCACATAAAGAACAACCAATTAATTACTAATCACAACAGTAACATGTCTAAAAACGTATTAAATTACTTGTGAAATTGATGTAAACTCCTCACTAATAATTGGTTATTCTTTATTAATTGGTCATAGTTAGCAAGTAGTTCTCAATGAGGATATTTTTATTTAGTATTGAATACCAAAGGAACTACCTTTGTCCTAAATTTGCTATTACTTACTGCTTAGTTAATATTGCTTCCATATTGGTTAATAGTATTAAGTTGTGTTTTTCCTGTCTTAGGAGTGGCTTAATTTACAAAGTGTTTTAAACTTGTAACAAATTGGTGCAAAAATAAATAATTCATGCTTCAAGCTTTTTTCTTTCTTTTTTTTTTTTTGTCATTCCCATATGTAATCTAAAGGGGTACATGTAATACAAAGATCTCTTCACACAATATGAATATATGTATCAGATTTTTATTATAACTCATAGAATATGCCTGGAACAAAATGGCATGAGATTTTGGAATGTAAACGATTCCATCACACATTTATACTCAACTTTTCGCAAACTTGGATAACCGGTCAAACAGACAATAAGGAATGTTAATAAGCAGGCCACAACAATACAAAGAATGAAAAAAGAAGGGAAAAAAATGTCTGCATTTGTTCCCACAAGCAAGAAAAGTTTAATCATGAACATTTTCCAATAAATGTTAACTAACTTCGGGTGATGAATTGCCTTTTTGTGCAACGGCAGAAAATGTGCAGGGCATTCATTAAATAACGTCAATGCAATCTGTTGGTATAAAAAAAGCAACACAATTCAACTTATGTTGCCAGAAGATGTTTGAGGTAATGCATGAAAGCAGTTCAGACAGGTGGGCATAAAATACAATCATTCAAATGAGAGCCAAGAGATATCATGGCTAAATAACATCACGGCACAAAGTTGAACATTGGAAAAGCAATATATATCGCAAAATCAAGGACTGA
Organism: Sinocyclocheilus rhinocerous; assembly: GCF_001515625.1. Classification (NCBI taxonomy): domain Eukaryota; kingdom Metazoa; phylum Chordata; class Actinopteri; order Cypriniformes; family Cyprinidae; genus Sinocyclocheilus; species Sinocyclocheilus rhinocerous. The sequence continues at coordinate 151,007 of NW_015656168.1, forward strand.
ATGCTATATTCGTGGATAGAGTAGCAGAAATAAATAAAATAAAATAGATAAATGAAGGCATTTCGATGTACACATTGTTATATAATCATCATCCAGGGCTGTGGAGTTTGTATGGCTGTTAAGATTGTGAATGATGTTTCTATCTTACACCATGTCGAGGCTACAAAACGTAACGAAACAAAAAGCTGATAATACTCCACCTATTAATAAATCATCATCATTTGTAGATTCGTCTTTTCGACATACTTTTAACAATAGGTAATTGCTTTGATGGTTACAATTACAGCTACACATGAATTGTCACAACATCTGGCACCTAACAATAGCTAACACCACTATAACTGATTGTTTCAAGAAGTTCTGGTTAGTGGTACAAAAACAATGGTTATGCTTACGTAAAAGTTATATTTATCTTTCTGAGTGCTTCAGGTTTTATGCTAAAGTTGCATTCTGTGATTGTACCCTTTTTTTTCCCTTCCCAAGTTACAATCAATTTCAATATCTGTCAGTTTATTATAATCTGTTCAGATGAATTCAGTTCCAGGTTTTGTGTTGGTCACATACTCTTTTAGTCTATTTTTAGTCAAATAAAATGTAATATTCAAAGTGCTCAGTCTACACACTATTACCCGGCACATCGTCACTTTCACCACTTACTTTAAAGCAAGAAAAAAATAAAATAAAAACATGATCAAATGTTTTTTACATAACCAAGCAATTATATTTATATATTTATGTTGCTATTTATTTTTATATTGCAGGTTAATGCTATGCATCAAATAAGACGACTGCAAGGGCTTTATAAAAAAAAAAAATCACTAAAACTATTAAACGGACTGATCACGTGAGGAATGGAAAGCTGATAGTTCCCTTTCATGGGAACTTCGAACTGCGTCCTCTAGGGGTCGCTATGGGGAAGAAAGTTATGGATCGTGCCACGGCAAGGCTTTACTTGCCGTGAAGTGGACGAAGAAAGTGACGTCGCGAGGTCATCTCGATGAACGTTATTTTTCTGGCCATAACCCT
>NW_015656168.1:159708-159937 GCF_001515625.1 Sinocyclocheilus rhinocerous
TTCTATGGCTTCATAGTGACCACCTTACTGATGGTCCGGACCAGAGGCTTCTTCGGACAGGGCTCCAACGCGGGAACCATGGTGGGTGAGTACGATCCGGGCTGGGCTTATGCTTTCAGGGTGCCCTGTCTGGTCTACCGTATCTAGGTCGCCCTGAGGGGCCTCCCGATCACCAGGATATCCCCTCTTGCTGAGGCATCGAGCGGGAAGTATAGGTGGCATTTGCGAG
>NW_015656168.1:160425-163747 GCF_001515625.1 Sinocyclocheilus rhinocerous
TTTTTCAATGTATGCTTCAGACACGGGTCACGACGAGGCGTTCCCCATAGCGACCCCTAGAGGACGCAGTGTCTCGTTCCCTACTCAGGGAACCATGGTTACATACGTAACCTGAGACGTTTTCCAGTGCAAAGCTTAGGAAAAGAGGAATTGCACATGAATTATACGAAACCAACCATAAAAAAGTGCATTACATATGTCAGATTCTTTAAAAAGGCTCGACATTAAACAAAATAGAACATCAACGGCTTAATACTAAACATTAGCAGTTACTTTTTTATCATAATAATGGTGCAACGGTTGCTCAATCTAAAAATGAAAGGCAGCAAGCAGTAATCCAGAGCACTCAGATCTAATAATCTAATAACATCTACAGCAGAACAGTTGAAAAGGCAACATGATAAATATATAATGCTTTAGCACAAACATGCCATCATCATAGACATCTCTTTTTATAGAAATAAATAGTTGAAATAAACTGTAATCTGTCTTTAAATTATTTCCATCTCTATAGGACTCTGATACACATTCAATATAAAGCATCTATCATACACAGCATACTGCAAATAGCTTTGAACTCTGAAAGTCATCTGGTCAGTACGGCCACCACACGGGAAACCACATGTGGCCGGATATCCGTTAAACACTTCAGGTTATCTCTTTCTTTAGGTTGCTTTCCAAATATTTACACCGTTTGTAATTCCCTCCTATAGAAACAACATATACATACAGTTTGTGTTTGTTTAAAGTCTTCAGAAGACAAGAGTGCCAGCGCACTCAAAAAGTCATTGTGTGGGGTTGTGGGTGAAGGTAGTGGGTTTCAGAGGAACCTATCCCACTTCTGCAATTTCTTTCTTGAAGATGGTTTTGCCGTTTCCATTCTGGTCCACATTGTCTCATTTTAAACAGCCATCATAAAGTAAACTCAGGCAGTTCGTGTGAATACTCCTCTCATGCTAATTCAAGCCCCATAATGTGTTTTAAGACAGGAAGTAGAACATTGCAACATAGAGTAGAGAATTTGGACTGTGTGATTTCAGCTCAGAGACTGGCCAAGGGGAGCAGCAATGCCTGATGGGTAATGGTACAGCACTGAGAGAGGTCGAGACCAGTACTTGCATCAGTATTATTGCATCAGCATGTTTTTTAAAAAAAAACTTGACGAGAAGGGCATTTTCTAGTTTCTTTGTATGACTGACTTCCAGCTAAAACACATTTAAGTGCTTCATCACTCATTTCTAGAGTAATACTCCAACAGAAAGCGAAACCTCACATTTCATACCATCTACTTAATGCACCAAAATATACCATAAATAACCTTTTTTCATTTAAAAACAAAAGAAAAAGTTAACTCACAATGCTGGCCTTGACAAAACGAGGCTATAAATATCGAATCTTTTTTTTTTTTTTTCATTTTGTAGTCTGGCATGGCCTAATAATGGCTATTGTTAATTTATTTCATATTTCCATCAAAAAACAAAGCCAAACCCTAACCTACACATTTTATAAGCGAAGTTCTTGTAGATACTGTAAAGAACCTAATGTAACAACTGTATATATTTGTTTTTATCCCTTCTATTAAATTGTGCAGTGTGTACATTCAGAACTCAGAATCAGAATTCTCCATTCAGCTGAGAATTCTACCTTTAGAACATGGAAAGTAGCATCTGAAACCTGACCCATTCAGTTGCACCAGCCCGAGTTCCACAGAACAGTGAGTGACGGAAGAGATGGAGACGTTGACATCTGAGGTGAAACAGTAGGGTTACATTGGACTAACAGCACCATGAGTTTGTCTCCATCCCTCACTATTCACCCTTAAATTCCTTTAGGTAAGTGCACACCCTGTAGGGTATGACTGAACACCTTTTAGACTAATGGCACATTGGGTATGACCAAAATTCAACCTTAAAAACAAAACGTCGGAGCTATGGATGACACCTTATGGAGAAGGCATTGCAAATCTGTCTGGAACAACAGATCCAATGATGAGAAACAAACCCTTGCCAGAGTGACCCTGGTCATGGGAATACGGCTAAAGGACTGGAGGGTCTGACACGAACACAAACAGCTTGGCTTCTTCATTCGGTTTCAACTTGCGCTTAAAGCCACAAGACAACTGCAGGTAATAGTCATTTCTGTGGAGACATGGCTTCCCCTAAATATAGTCTCTGTAAGCCATGTCTGAAGCTGGTGATTATGTTATGTTGATATTTGTCCTAGTAATACGGCTGTCCAGACGCTCTTAAGTGACGACTAATGAACAAATGCGTCTCTTCGCTGAACATCGGGGGAAGCAATCGAGCTGATCACACAAACACACACTCCCACATTACTAACTTAGCCATGTGCATTTTAAATTTGTGCTGTTTGGATTTCACGTTGATTTTATGATTCAGGTCAATCTCGAATATGAGACTGTTCCCTCCTGCAGCTCTGTGCTCTGAAGAGAGACGTCATGCTCTCTGAGATCTTATTAAAAGTTTAGTGCGTTTGGCAAGCAGGAGAAAAATCCTTAGTATGTAATTGGGTGACTGTTGGAAAGGCAGCCATGGCAAGTAATTATGCCTTCTCGTAGAGTTTGTTCGTATTATCTTTACAGACTCCTCTATTTGGTTGCGTCATATCAAAGCTAACAGATGCTCCCGTCTTGGTGTGGTAGACTGGTGTTTAGAGTTCAAACTGAAGCGGAAGTGTTTGATTCTTCCTTGTTTCTTCGAGGAGAGAATGACTCGATCAGGTTGAAATATTCGGTGAACCTTTATGTGGCTCTGGCCTCAACACAGCAAAGTTATTAGCACAAGCCATCAGCCTTCACATGGAGGATTTTGGAGAAACCAGGTCTTTTTTTGAGTGCCTGAGAGGAGAAGACAGAAAGGATATAAAGGAACAGGTGTATATTGTATGTACAGTTTTTTTTTTGTTGAGCAAATACAACAGTGAGGTCAGGTCTGATTTGGTGGGACATTTCAGGATTACATCAATCTCTGCTCTGCTGAAGCACAACTGACAAAGAACAACATACCTGTTGTTATTGTGAACGAAAACTTCAAAATTGTTTTTGGTAACTGAAATATTGCTGAAATAAAATATAAACATTAAATGCTAAACTTAAGCCTATTTATTCTGGTTAATTAGCAAGGCAACATGTCTAATTTTCACTTTTTTCTATGTTTAAGTACTAAAATGACTCAAACTAAACCATAAATGAAGCTAAATATAAATGTAATTAAAAAAAAAAATATATAAAAAAATATATAAAAATGACAAAAGCATATACAGTAGAAAAATTACTAAAATGTAAATAAATATATAAATTATA
>NW_015656168.1:163845-166186 GCF_001515625.1 Sinocyclocheilus rhinocerous
TTTTAAATGATAAATTATAGTATTATTTATATATATATATAAATAATACTACAATAACACTGAATTCTATGTTTCAACCACAGAGATCAATATTCCATAGTATATCTTAAAATTCAAATTACAATTGTGCATTCTATTGCTTCATCAATTCAAATCCAATTCAGAAACTGGAATTTATAGGAACAAAAACTCCTGGCAAATTCTGTTTTAATTGACTATTTTAATTGACTTTTATGATAAATTCCTTGTTTTGTTATTTATTTGTATAAGTGTCTCTGAATACAAAATGGAAAAATGCCTGGCAGTGCAGCATTAAATTGACATAATCTGAGATTTTAAAATATCTCCTGGTAATCATAATGTATTTTGATGGGTTCAACTGATCCTGTGATGCGATTAAATCGTATTTTGCTTTTTACAAAATGAAACAAACTTCCATCAGCAGAGCCACACGGAGGAGCCAAATCACTGAGATGATACAGAGCTGGACATTTGAGGACACTATAAATTTGCTTCCACACTGATGGTGGAAATAGACCGTGGGCAGTTTCTGAACAAGTACTGTACAAAATATTTTTTTGAGCCTCTTATGGAAACGATATATGATGAGCAATGCACTCTGTCATCTACAGCTGCCCATTTCAGCACAGCTTGTGTAAGACATCCTGCAAGTAACTTTAGCTTGAGTTTTCACGTGGGTGGGTAACCCCACTTCCACTTCCTCTCCCAGCTTATCTAGAGTCAGAACAGAGAAGAGGCAGCTTCCTGCGTCCTCAAATGAAGCAAATGGATGAGATGAATCACTTGCATTTGACTCATGGCTCCTCAACACGGCAGCTGTAAAAGGTTCTTCTGCTTTCACTTACTCATCTTTAGCGCTGTCTCAGACACAGGAAACCCCATGGCCTGAGACTAAATTACTACCGAACAGCTTTTGCTGGTAATTTTAGTCTGGCAGTGGATAAACGGATATGGATGGGTCAAATTTTTTGATGGCCTCAGATGTCTCAAAAACCTATCTATGGCAATGATTCCATACCTGCAGCTTGTTCACCATTTCATCAAAGAGTTTTCTGGCCTCGGGACTGTTAGGGTCTTCAAAGTAATCTTCTATACCGATCTGGACTACAATAGACTTCAGGTTACGGCACACACCTGTGAGTAAGAGAGTGAGGGCAGGGAGTCATTTCACAGGAAGTGTGGGCGTATTTCATGTCATTCATAGCTCCAAATCTAAAGATATCACCAAACCCAATGTTTAATCCGAATTTATGATCACACACTTTTGGACACTATCATTTAAAATGAACTGCAATCACAGGAGAATATTCCTTAGTTTCTTGCAATTCATTAAATGCTAATTGTTAAAAATGCAATCATTTATTAAGAATTAAATTATTTAATTATTAGAAAATAAATAATGTATTATTGAGAATTTAATATTTAATTAAAATATCAAATGAAGTTATATATTTTAATTAAGCATGATTCAACATCTCTAACTTTGAAATCAGGCTTCCACTGGTTGATACTTGGTTTAGATGTACAAATACTAAACAATAATAACGAATCAGGATCTGAATCAGTGAGTGTGGACTCACTGTTGAAGTGAAGCAGAGCTTTAGGAGTAACAGGAGTGGAGGTGAGCACCAGCATCTCCAGACCCTTTAGTCCCTCTCGGCACATCTCAGCAGCCACTTCCTGATTGATCTCACTGACATGGTCCAACTCTAGAACCTGGAGCCTCATGCAGTTCCTCGCTGGAGATACATACACACAAACAGTCTATTGGCACACTGGTATAACTGCATTAGTCATGAAAAAAAAATAAAAATTGGCTCCAAAACAACAAAAAGCACTATAAACTTTGTCAACGTAGTTCATACTGAATGTGCACTATATTAACAACTCTGTTAATAAACAGAACAGATGCAGTCCTTCTGAAAAGCGAGACACTGAGGACAGTAATTGAAAAAATCAGTTTAAATTTCTGATCAAGTTTTCTTAAAGGGGTCCTATTATGCTCTTTTACAAAGTCTTGATTTTGTTTTGGGGGTGTACTAGAACATGTTCTCATGCTTGGTGGTTCGAAAAACGCATTATTTTTCACATAATTTACATTATTAAAATACCTTTCTCCCCATCCTGGCACAAACGGCTCGATTAGTTCTGGCTTTGATGAAGGTCCGCCTTCCGAAAAACAAAATGCGTTGTGTTTGGTTCGCTGTCCCAGTGTGTTGTGATTGGCGAACAGCTTAGACAGTGTTTCAGTACAGCCACGCCCCTTGCTCTGTCTTTCAACAAAAGCTTTTGGCGAATCCGGCAGGCACTGTACTCCCTC
>NW_015656168.1:166196-177347 GCF_001515625.1 Sinocyclocheilus rhinocerous
AGGAGACGTTCGTTGTAGTTCTTGAAAAGGGATTTTTAAAAAACGAAATATCTCCCTTTGGAGTGGACTTTGAGATTTGTAAGTTTCTAGATCTTTTTTATGCCCAAACATACACACTACACACTGACTAAAATTTAAAAAGTGAAAAAGCATAATAGGACCCCTTTAAGTGGTCTATGTACGGCTCAGATGATTTATACATAGCTAACTGCAGTCTTGTGATTGGTAATACATTGGTAATACGTTTGAGTGATGTTCCTTGCGATCCTGATCTGAGAACAACTGTATGGGTAGTGTTATATTTAGATAAATAATTATTTTTAAGGGATGCTGGTCATAAATCAGAGCAGAAGAGGTGTCAATAACCAAAGCATAGGTACTGTTTTTGAGAGAAAAATAAAGTAAAAACAGATAAATGAATAAAATATCAATGCAATATAAAAAAAAAAAAAACAGTTTCCTATTTAAAATATATTTAAGAATGTAATTTCTTTACGTAATTCATGGCGAGGCTGAATTTTCAGCATCATTACTCCAGTTTTCAGTGTCACACGATCCTTTAGTAATCATTCTAATATGCTGATTTGCTGCTCAAGAAACATTTCTGATTATCATTGCTGAAAACAGTTGCTTAATAGTAAAATATGGAAAGGATGATACATTTTTTCAGGATTTGAATAAATAGAATAAAAATAGAATGTTCAAAAGAACAGAATTTATTTAAAATAGACATTTTTGTAACAATATAAAAGTCTATTTCTATTTTAAGGTTAATGTTAGCCATTAACTGCAACTTTTGCCTCAGCAAACTCCGAATTTGCTGCTTATTAATAGTTAGTAAGGTAGTTGTTAAGTTTAGGTATTGGGTAGGATTAGGCATGCATGTTCGTGCAGAATATGTGCTTTATAAGTACTAATAAACAGCCAAGATGTTAATAATAGGCATGCTAACAAGCAGCTAGTTAATAGTGAGAATTGGTCCCTATACTAATGTGTTACCGCAAACACTAGTTTACTTTCACTCACCCAAAGAAGCCAATCCCTGTATGCCACAGCCAGCTCCGCCCACACCCAGCGCTCGCAGGTGTGGCCAGCATCTGCCAATGGTCTGCAGGCACCTGTTACTGAAGCGTGCTGGCTGCTGACTGCAGAAAGACAATTTACATTTTCAATTATTTACATTAAACTTTAAAAATATATATATATAGTTTTCCAATATCAAAGACAAATGCTCAAAAAAGAAAGATGATGATGCATTTAAAGTTATACAATATTTAAGCTATCAAGCCATGTATAAACAAAAATCTACAACTGCCTATGAAACAAGTAAGTGTATTTCAATCCTACCATGGATGCAAAGGTGCCACCTGTAGCGAGATGATGTCTCTGCAACCAGCTCCCAATGCCCAGATAACTTCCTGTCCAACAGGGTCTGTCGCACTCCTAAGACATCATCAACATCTGAGAAACTTTCTCTCTCTGCCTTTGCAAACCTTGTTATGGCCCGGCAATGAGAACTAAGCAACCAAATACACTGATCAATATGTTCATTTCCACTCTGACCTGTACTACCCTTGGACATGATTAAAAAAAAGCTTTTTTGCTAATATACAGTGGTGGTCAAAATCTTTTGCTGTAGTGTGTCCGTAGGAAATATCAGTTTATATTTCCAAACATTCATTTTGACATTAATTGTAATAATGACACGAAGAAACAGAACAAACTGAGACAGACTAAATCCAGAAGAACTGTGGCAATGTCTCCAAGCTGCTTCAAGAAACCTACCTGCAAAGCTACAGTACTGTTAAAAGTTTTAGGCACAAAATGCTGTAAAATGAGGATGCTGTCAAAAACATTGTCATAAATAGATTTTCTTTATCAATTAACTTCTATTAACTAAATTAAATCAACATTTGGTGTGACCATCCTTTGCGCTTAAAGCAGCTTCAGGCGCACCTGCGCATAGTTTTTCAGGGAGGTTTCTTGAAGCGTCTTGGAGACGTTGCCACAGTTCTTCTGGATTGAGTCTGTCTCAGTTTGTTCTGTTTCTTCATGTCACTCCAGACAGACTGATGATGATCAGATCAGATCTCGTTAATGTTAGCCATTAACTGCAACTTTTGCCTCAGCAAACTCCGAATTTGCTGCTTATTAATAGTTAGTAAGGTAGTTGTTAAGTTTAGGTATTGGGTAGGATTAGGCATGCATGTTCGTGCAGAATATGTGCTTTATAAGTACTAATAAACAGCCAAGATGTTAATAATAGGCATGCTAACAAGCAGCTAGTTAATAGTGAGAATTGGTCCCTATACTAATGTGTTACCGCAAACACTAGTTTACTTTCACTCACCCAAAGAAGCCAATCCCTGTATGCCACAGCCAGCTCCGCCCACACCCAGCGCTCGCAGGTGTGGCCAGCATCTGCCAATGGTCTGCAGGCACCTGTTACTGAAGCGTGCTGGCTGCTGACTGCAGAAAGACAATTTACATTTTCAATTATTTACATTAAACTTTAAAAATATATATATATAGTTTTCCAATATCAAAGACAAATGCTCAAAAAAGAAAGATGATGATGCATTTAAAGTTATACAATATTTAAGCTATCAAGCCATGTATAAACAAAAATCTACAACTGCCTATGAAACAAGTAAGTGTATTTCAATCCTACCATGGATGCAAAGGTGCCACCTGTAGCGAGATGATGTCTCTGCAACCAGCTCCCAATGCCCAGATAACTTCCTGTCCAACAGGGTCTGTCGCACTCCTAAGACATCATCAACATCTGAGAAACTTTCTCTCTCTGCCTTTGCAAACCTTGTTATGGCCCGGCAATGAGAACTAAGCAACCAAATACACTGATCAATATGTTCATTTCCACTCTGACCTGTACTACCCTTGGACATGATTAAAAAAAAGCTTTTTTGCTAATATACAGTGGTGGTCAAAATCTTTTGCTGTAGTGTGTCCGTAGGAAATATCAGTTTATATTTCCAAACATTCATTTTGACATTAATTGTAATAATGACACGAAGAAACAGAACAAACTGAGACAGACTAAATCCAGAAGAACTGTGGCAATGTCTCCAAGCTGCTTCAAGAAACCTACCTGCAAAGCTACAGTACTGTTAAAAGTTTTAGGCACAAAATGCTGTAAAATGAGGATGCTGTCAAAAACATTGTCATAAATAGATTTTCTTTATCAATTAACTTCTATTAACTAAATTAAATCAACATTTGGTGTGACCATCCTTTGCGCTTAAAGCAGCTTCAGGCGCACCTGCGCATAGTTTTTCAGGGAGGTTTCTTGAAGCGTCTTGGAGACGTTGCCACAGTTCTTCTGGATTGAGTCTGTCTCAGTTTGTTCTGTTTCTTCATGTCATTCCAGACAGACTGGATGATGGTGAGATCAGATCTCTGTGTGGAGCACTGGCTGTTGTCAGACAAAAACCTCACTGGATTATTACAATTAATGCCAAAATGAATGATTGGAAATGTAAACTGATATTTCCTACTGACACACTACAGCAAAAGATAGAAATAATTGACTTAAAACCATTTTTTCGCTGGTGAAAATACTAGTTTTCTAATAATTTTGGCCACCACTGTATGTATGAATTTTATTATATGTAACATAAGGATGTATGAACGCCAAAAGGATGTTTGCATCCTTAAGGGATACATGAAACAATTTAATACTGCTTACTGAATAAATAATTAAATATACATGAAAACTGAATTAGAGTTTATATTATTTTCATCAAAGCAATTTAGTAAATTGGTTTTCTAGCACAGTGGCTATTAATACAGTTTAAGAGTCATTATATTTAAATGCTTATGTATGCAAGTTTTGTGAGTGAACACAAAAGCATTGAAATAAAATGTTTCCGCTCATCTCATTTTTTAAATAATAAATTATATCTAACAGCTAGTTAGTCATTGTAAAAAAAAAAAAAAAAAAAGATGTTTTCATCCTTAGAGCATACATCATCCAATTCATTACATGATTGCTTACTGAATTAATAATTAAATAGATAAGAAAATGTAATTAGAGTTGATATTACTTTCATTAAAGCCATGTAGTAAATTGGTTTCCTGGGGACAGTGCTCATTAATACAGTTTAGGAGTCATTATACAATAATATCCGCCTGGAAAATGCTGCAACTGACCAATCAGAGTCAAGTATACCACAAAGCTGTGTAATAAAAGGATATATGGAAAAAAAGACCAAATAGTGCTCCCTTGTGGACCAACCTGTATGTGACAGCCTGTAGAGCCCTGCAATAACAGCTCGCCAACCACAGAGAGCGATCGGTCAATAGATTCGGACAATGAGACACCTTCAGGATGAGCAGATTACTGCCAGTAGCTTTCAACAAAGCCTCCAGACCCTCCTCAAGACAGCCACTAAACACAAAAGAAAGAGAGGCTATTAACACCATCTATTAACATGTCAGTTTATATTAGGACTACAGTGACCAGACGTCTTAATAAAGTTATGACCCATACGCAAATGTAATACACAGCAAGTACATATGTTTTTGCTTCATAATATATAATATATATGAAAATGTAATATATGAAATCTATTAGAAATTGGAATTATTTGGGCCAGATTTACTAACAGCTTGCGCCAGCGCAAACCGTCTTTTGCCGTTAAAATAGTACTGTCAGGATTTACTAAAGACGCACAGTGAAGAATTAGTGCTGAAAAGGGCCTGACCTTATTTAATATGCATTTCAATCATGACAACTCTCGGAAGATTTTAGCATGGTAATGGTAATGACAATGTTAATGTATTTGGTCTTGGCGGAATAGATCTGCTACGCTGCTGCTGAATTGCTGCTGCTGTTGGTTATTGCTGTAGTTGTAGATTATTGCTGCTGCTGCAAGCAAGTACGGGAACTTGCTACTGCCAAAGCATACGGCGATACAGTGCTGTGAGTATTTAAGACATGCTGCTGCTGCACAAATAGCATATAAAATAACCCGTAGCAGATCTATACAGGTGGAGCCGGGGAAGGTGGTGGGTTTCAGAGGAACTCTGAAAACACGCTGCAAATGCTCAAGTGAATGCTAACCAGCCTTTTAAATGTTAAGTAGCAAGCTCATTGGCTGCATATGCAACATGAACAAATCAGCTTGTGCCAGGTCGTTTAACATTGTGAATATCATCAGTTACGTTAATACCCATCAGCCTGCGCCATCTAGAGTTTCATGACTGAACTATACATTTGTAGGAGTTTCCCTTTCAAACGCAAAATTTATGGGAGGAGAGTATTAAAATGAATCACGCAACGCGATTTACAAACGTTTGCACTCGTCAAATTACTAGTATTTGCACCATTATTTAACGCCCCAAAAAAGCATGTCTTAACCTATTTTGCGATTGTGTCATAAGTAGATCAGCCGCAATTGATGAGCATCAACTCTGCTTATTTGTGACTACACTCATTTGCGCTGTGCTTGGTATATTGCGTTGGTCGATATGTAAATGAGATGCTGCGTCTGTGTTCTTTAATTTGTGCATTGTCAGGAAATCACCCGCAGAAATTTCCACGCCCATCAGCGCTGTTTTGGAATTGCGCTGTTTAGTTAACTGCTAATTTGCCGTTTAGTAAACCTGGCCCTATATCTAACCCATACATATATGTAAGTTTATGTATGTGTAATAAATGTCATTTACATACATATCCATAACATAAACGTTTAATGAATTGTCTCAGACAGGATATTCTAACATCTAAAAATGACGCACTTTCAGGTTTAAATCCACCAAATATGCAAATTCTATGTTTGTCATGTAAAAAAAAACCCTGACAAACTCTTTGATGAGGTTTTCGACTGGCACTCTGGTTGAGGTGATTTAGCAGTGCAATTAACAGGCTGCTCATTCTGTTCCCTTCTCACGCTGGATCTCTGAACAAGCACTTCACAAGTGTCAGACTGTGTGAGCGAGTGAGTGTGTATCTGTTTGGTGTGAAAGAGTGATGAGAGGATCAGGGAAGAGTGCAGAAAGTAATAAAAGAGCGATGAGAAGAGGAGGAGGTGCGTGGAGCTGTGGGAAGGCAGTAGCCACACAAACAGCAGGGTCAGTATGGTACAGTAAACAGCAGGCGCAGTGGGAGACCGTGTTACCGTGTGCTCTTCAGATACTCCTCCTTTGTCTCTTTTTTGCCCCTCTGCCGGGGTTTGAGGTTCTGGAGGATGAGGGAATGCGTCTGTGTGCACCACTGAGACAGAGTGTACAGGAACTAAACAAACAGTGAGAGACAGAGTTAGAAAGCTTTTTCAGGACTATTAGCAGTTGCAAAATACGTGGGCAGCAGATAATTTATGCAACACTTTTTTACATCTCATTCAGATCTGTTAAATGTCTTTTGGGTCACTCCTACAATGCAGCACATTTTCATCTCGCCATCATACATAGATACATCATAAATATCTATTTAGTATGGTCTTTACTAAAATATTACAATAAAATGTATATTTTTTATGCCGGTGTACATCAGCGAATCAGCTGACGGACACCGTGCTGCGTTGTCACGGGAACATCCCAGCTGAAGATAATGAGGAAATTACATCGCTCTCTTTGCCAAGTGCATTTCAAACGACTACATAATGGCACGCACGTGCCCTGCTCACTCCAAAGTCCCCACTCCAAGGGCTCTGCCCTTCAAAGGCATAGGGATGATCACTTCCATTTGGAATTTGCCCCGTGAACCGTATGGTACGAATAAGTACCGTTACACCCTTACTATTTGGCTTAAACTCATTTTCATTTCAGCTTTAATTTTAATCTTTGTAATTCTTAAACTATATTTGTGTAAAATGTATTTTAACATTTAAATTTTCATCAAAATATTTTAAACTAAATATGCTTTTTTGGGACTAGTATATTAATTTGTCTATTATATATTAATCATTACATATTTTTTCCCCATGTCCCTAATATATGGAGGGCCAAATTACTCAAAATTTGATAATTAAATAAATGTTGAACTATATAAATAAATCGTTAAATACATAATGAAATAATTAAATACAGAAATAAATACATAAATAAACATAAATATTTATTTATTCATTCATTCATTCATTCATTCATTTCTTAATTTATTCATTCATTAATTACCTCCACATTTCATTTTCAGGGTTACGGTTGTCGGCACGTCACTCAGTGGGCGGCGTCACCTTTCAAACTCGATTTCTTTGGTCTTTCTAATTTAGGCGCTTTTTTCTTGTTTTTCGCATCATGAGCTATGGCTGAGCATGGTGCAGTAAAAGATCTGTTGTTTACTCTTGCAGATGAAGTTGTCAATCAAAACGTTGACTATGACATAATTTTAATACAAATATAGAAAGTATAGAAAAATGCGGTGTGAGTACTCTATGGGCGCTGAAAAAAATCAGTAGCCCCTCACTGCAGAACACAAGATCCAGGGGGCGTGGTTGGATCCACATCTAGGGGGTGGAGATGGGTGGGTTTAGGGATCAGGGGGGGGAGATGGGTAGGTTTAGGGATCAGGGGGTGGAGATGGGTAGGTTTAGGGATCAGGGGGTGGAGATGGGTAGGTTTAGGGATCAGGGGGTGGAGATGGGTAGGTTTAGGGATCAGGGGGTGGAGATGGGTAGGTTTAGGGATCAGGGGGTGGAGATGGGTAGGTTTAGGGATCAGGGGGTGGAGATGGGTAGGTTTAGGGATCAGGGGGTGGAGATGGGTAGGTTTAGGGATCAGGGGGTGGAGATGGGTAGGTTTAGGGATCAGGGGGTGGAGATGGGTAGGTTTAGGGATCAGGGGGTGGAGATGGGTAGGTTTAGGGATCAGGGGGTGGAGATGGGTAGGTTTAGGGATCAGGGGGTGGAGATGGGTAGGTTTAGGGATCAGGGGGTGGAGATGGGTAGGTTTAGGGATCAGGGGGTGGAGATGGGTAGGTTTAGGGATCAGGGGGTGGAGATGGGTAGGTTTAGGGATCAGGGGGTGGAGATGGGTAGGTTTAGGGATCAGGGGGTGGAGATGGGTAGGTTTAGGGATCAGGGGGTGGAGATGGGTAGGTTTAGGGATCAGGGGGTGGAGATGGGTAGGTTTAGGTATATGTAAGGTGGGAGGAGTTGGATCTGGATCCAGTCACGCCCCCTGGATCTTGTGTTCTGCAGTGAGGACCATCTCAAAAAAATACACGCTGCTTACGCTCTGTTTACGCGTGCAGCCAACATCTCCCGGATATTTTCTACTTGTATTAAAGTTATGTCATAGTCAACGTTTTGATTGACAACTTCATCTGCAAGAGTAAACAACAGATATTTTACTGCACCATGCTCAGCCATAGCTCATGATGCGAAAAACAAGAAAAAGGCACCTAAATTTGAAAGACCAAAGAAATCGAGTTTGAAAGGTGACGCCGCCCACTGAGTGACGTGCCGACAACCGTAACCCTGAAAATGAAATGTGGAGGGAGGAAATGAATGAATGAATGAATGAATGAATAATAAATGAATGATTAAATAAATGAATGAGCGAATAAATAAATGAATAAACACATAAAGAAATGAATAAATAAATATTTATATATTTATTTATGCATTTCTTTATGTATTTAATTATTTCATTATCTATTTAACGATTTATTTATATATTTCAACATTTATTTATTTAATTCTGAGTAATTTGGCCCTCCATACTAATTTCACTTTCTATCCTATGTACTTTTACTAACTAACTAACTAACTAACTAACTAGCTAAATAAATAAATAAATAAATCACAAATTAACTTTAACCTTTTGTCAGCTAACTCTCAATTCCTTATTGAGCAATGGCCAACTTTAGTTCTTTTCTTCCTGTAAAGCTCTAATTTTTTAACTAAAAAACAGAACAAGCACATTATTAATATATATATTTATTATTAAGATAATAATCAGCTCAAAAGTTCTGCATAACAGGAATGATTCTTTTAATTCATTCATTTATTCTCAGTCTACTGAAGGCTTAAACAATAATGTTTAAATTTCTATCCTATGTACTTTTACTAACTAACTAACTAACTAGCTAAATAAATAAATCACAAATTAACTTTAACCTTTTGTCAGCTAACTCTCAATTCCTTATTGAGCAATGGCCAACTTTAGTTCTTTTCTTCCTGTAAAGCTCTAATTTTTTAACTAAAAAACAGAACAAGCACATTATTAATATTATTATTTATTATTAAGATAATAATCAGCTCAAAAGTTCTGCATAACAGGAATGATTCTTTTAATTCATTCATTTATTCTCAGTCTACTGAAGGCTTAAACAATAATGTTTAAAATGTTCAAGACCGTAATTATGGGTAATATGATATAAATAATTATTTAATGTCTTGTTGTGGTGTTAAAGCATAACATTCAGAAATAGCATTTTCTAATGAAAAAATACATTAAAAATGAAAATCCAGGCTGATCTGATTTCATCATTCAAGGTGAAAAATTATTAATAATTCATTCATTAGCAGATTGTTCATTCAAGAATGCATTCTGTATAATGCTGTAATGTCATTCATAATGTTTTTGGAGTTGGTTGATTTGACTCAAGGCTTAGATATCTTTATTAAGAAATTTCTGAAATGGCCATGGAGAAAATAAATGAGAAATATATTCTGAAACTCAGGCTGCTGAAAAAGTAGGCGGCCGGTCAGTTCCTAAACCGAACAGGAGTATTACTGTAAGAGTGTTAGTGTGAATGGTGTTAAAACCTTTGAAGAGATGCGAGCGTTCTCCAGCAGCACTCTGGTCCACACCGCCGGGTGACGAGCCACAAACTTCCAATCCCGGGACACCTCGGCCGCACGCAGGAGTGTCTTCGTATCCAGGTAGGTAAAGATACAGAAGAGAGCGGCACGTATCTTCAGCACCTCAGGACTGATCACCTCGTTGACTTTGGAGGGGCTTTTCTCATGGCGACAAGGCTTGTATCCCCTTTCAGAACGACCTGTCGACACGAAGAGATAAAGGAAGACTTGCTTGACAGCTGTGGTCACAATTTAGTTTTCCTGCATGTAAAAGAGAAGACCTTTAACACACTGACCTCACACTGAACATGGGTGAGTTCATTTTTGTGTGAACTAATTATTTTACTGGCCGCATTACCGTACATGTCCATATGGTGGCGCCTCAGTCCAATAAAAAGTGCAGCTATCGGTCTGTTTGCTCTTCACAAGGCCTCCTACAGGATTTGAACATCCTCCAAATCATGCAATCAGCAGGCCATTTCTATCTCACAGCTCCAGTCTGACAGACTCTAGGTCTCTTGAGTCCTACACAATTTGCTGAAGATCTAATGAGATTGAGACTAACGAAACAGTTGTTGGCAGTGTTTGTATTTTATAAGACAATTTTTTAAACAAAATCTGCCAAAAGCTCTGACTCAAACAGGCTCTCAAATAAGTGAGATGTAATGTGATGACAGGATGGATTGTGTATGGCTAAGGTAAGGAAAGCTTGGCCTTCACCTGGATTGGGAATAATGTTAATGCATTCAGTTAAATTCAAATGCTAGCTGGATAAACTAGCCATGACTGCTGCTCTAGGATCAGTTTCTTCTACCCAAAGCCAAGCATTAACCAATAGTGGGATAGGAAAAAAACACTCTGGATCAGTGGATGCATCCCCACATTGTCCCCCTGCAGGGATGGTCTTGATTTCTGATTTTTTTAATTTTTTTTTACAAACAATGTAAATGTTTAATTAAAATTAATTAAAACAACAACAACAACAAATAGAATATTAATATTCATATCTGCATTTAAACACTAAACAAGTCTAGACATAAGTGGATGCAGGCAACTTCATCCCACATAGAAACATGTCTTGATTTCTGAAATTATTACACAATTTTAGATGTTTAATTAATATATAAAAATAAAACAATAATAAAATATGCCATGATGATAACTAGGGATGCACCGATACCACTTTTTCCAGTACTCGCCCGATACCGATACTTTAAATTTTTGTACTTGCCGATACAGAGTACCGATACCGATATTTTTATTGCATTTGTAAAAAAATTTAAATATTGGGTACAGAAACAAAAAGAGTATGTATAATATTAGTTGGTTAACTTCATTTATCAAATAGATACAGTCAAACCAAAATTTATTCAGACACCTTCAA
>NW_015656168.1:177595-184606 GCF_001515625.1 Sinocyclocheilus rhinocerous
AACTTCAGTTTTTTCCCAGACTCAGTCTGAATAATTTTTGGTCCCAAATTTGTATCAGTTTTACTGGTAGTCCACTGTATGAATAATTTTTGGGTATGATTTGTCACAGTCTATTTTATTTTGCTATCCTCACTTTACATAAATTAACTATAGTGTCCTGCACCCACTAGTAAAAAAAATATCAAAAATTATATCTGGTCTCGGAATAATTTTTGGTTTGACTGTATATCCTTCGGTTATTTTCAAGTTTTTGTTACTATCACTGTTCTTTTTTTTTTTGCTCTATGGTACATCATCTTTCATTTAATAGCATTAGCGCTGCTCCATTGCAGCGGCTTAGTACTGTAATCACGCACTTTGCTGTAATAATGCTGGGAACCACTCCAAACTGTGATATTTTCATTAATAGAAGTCACGTCTTGTTTTTTTCATCTGAAACGTGCTGCGATTTATATTCCAAAGCCACTCATATAATGCAGAAACACTCAAGCAAGCAAAACACGCGCAACGTGTGCACGTATTTGTATTGGTGCAGAATGAGAGGGACAAGTAGTACAGCCTAGCGCATTCTGCTGTCTGTTGTTCTGTTGTCGGTGTTTCTTTGTCTGAATACGGCACTTATCGCATGCTGTGTGGTATCGGCGTTTGGTATCGGGGCATTTTAACGAGTACGAGTACAGGAGCTCAGTATCGGCTCAGTATACAGGATACAGATACCAGTATCGGTATCGGTGCATCCCTAATGATAATTGTTTAATTAATGCTCACCAATAATTGTTTAATTATTTAATATTAATGAATGAATGAATCAATCAATTAATCAATATGTAATTTGTGAAATAAAAATTATTAAATTATGTTAGTATTAAAAATGAGTTAGTCCAAATATGTAAAGATATACCAAAAATAAAAATTTACAAAATAATAACAATAATAAAATAATAAGAATTACATAATAATAATAATAACTATAAAAAACTTTTTTTTTTTATTGCATTCATATCTGAAAGAAACAAGTCTACACTTAAATAAATTCACAGAATACACCCCTTGATCTCTCCAATGGATTTTATGGCTACTTTTTGAGGCTGACACTGACATTGTTTGACATGGAAAGCATATGTATCATTCAAATATAGGATTTCATGTTGGCTTCTGTATGATAGGAAGAAATCTTGAATATATTTTGTTAATTCCCTTTAACTTTTTTAAATAAGATGTGAGCAGGCCTGCTGCTGCCCCCTACATTTTCTGCCACATAATCTGACAGCTGAACAAAGAGAGGTGACAATCTGAAAAGCACAAATGAGCCTTAATCAACTGTAACTACATACAGTAAAGACATCATGGCCTCAAGTCACACTGTGTATATGGTATGATTATGTATGAGAGCATATAGTGCACTATTGGTTACTCATTTCACTCTTCCCACAATGACCTGGAGTCAGTAGGTGGAAAATTGTGCTCATTGCTCATGGCTTTATGACACACTCTCTCTACTGCTCTCTGGCCTATGATCCTGTCAGCAGTTGCATTCATGTGACCTACAGTAATCTTCCTCAGCCGGCGTCCTGGTCCTCTGACCCGACTATCCTGTCATTATTTGGAGAGTGGGTACTGTGGCCTTGGGCCTGACAAACTGGTTGACAAACTGTTAACTCACAAACTTACATTCTGCGAAATGACATTTGCAACCATAGCAGCATGTGCTACAGAGCTGCCCTTTTCTGCCTGCCCCAGATTATATTTTAAACGACTGACAAGCCAAAAATGACATTTACATTTATGCCTTTGGAATTGTGTTCCCTGGGAAATGAACCATGCTCTTCCTCCAACATTTAGAAAAACAAAATAAACCCCAGGACAAATTCTTCCACGCAGGTCAATGACGCACCTGTAGCTAGTCTGTATCCTCCTCGGTTTCCCCCGTGCTGGCTCTCTGCTCTCCTGTCTTGCTCCCACATCTCAGCCTCGGACTCGGTGGTGCGGGATCCTACGTCAGACACGTCGCCCTCCTCTCCCTCCGTGCTGTTCCGGTATGGCCGGCGCTGCCAATTCTGGATGGCCTGTTTGCGGAGACCCCAGCTCCGGGAAGCAGCCGCTCTTTCGTATCCTCCTCCACCTCCTTCCCCGAGTCGGCACTGGACGTGGTAGTACTGAGCATCAGGGCAGTCCTCCAGAGCGTGGAGGTCCACACTGTCACTGTCGTAACCTCCT
Source organism: Sinocyclocheilus rhinocerous (assembly GCF_001515625.1). NCBI lineage: Eukaryota > Metazoa > Chordata > Actinopteri > Cypriniformes > Cyprinidae > Sinocyclocheilus > Sinocyclocheilus rhinocerous. The sequence continues at coordinate 179,813 of NW_015656168.1, forward strand.
GAACCCTGGGACACAGACTTCCCTCGTCCTGATGCGCTGTTTAGGAAGAGCACAAAGGGAAAAATTGAAAAAACACAGGTGCAATATTGTGGTTAATTCACAGTAATTTATAAAAAGAATCTACTGGCGGTATTGTTCAATGTACAAATAATTATTGAACTAAAACGCTGTAAATGCACTAACATTATCATAAAATGTAAAGGCCCAACAATATGCAAAAATAGTCACACAGCATTTTCACATTGAAAGCTCACCAAAATACTAAATATATCATACATTTCAGTTCTTTCTTTCTTTCTTTCTCTTTGTAGCCTAGACCTTTTTTTAATTACCTTGCAATTATCAATGTTGCCTTATCAACTAACTGAAATTAAATAAAGTTACTAAAACTTAAAATGAAAAAAATAAAAAATATGTAAATAAATAAATAAATAAAAATACAAATACAAAAGCACATAAGAAAATTACTAAAAATTAAACCAAAATTAAAATGAAACCTAGAAATATAAAAAAATAAAAGTCTAGTGCTGGGCAACGATTAATCACAATTAATCGCATCCAAAATAAACGTTTTTGTGTACATAATATATGTGTGTGTACTGTGTATATTTATTATGTATATATATATATATAAATACACATACATGCATGTATATATTTAAGAATAATGTTATGTCTATATATTAGTGCTGTCAAATGATTAATCACGATTAATCGCATCCAAAATAAAAGTTTTTGTTTACATAATATATGTATGTATACTGTGAATATTTATTATGCATATATAAATACACACACACACACAGTATATTTTTTGAAAATATTTACATGTATATACATTTATATATTTATATTCTTATATTTGATATTATATATGAATATATTTAATATATAAACATAACATATTTTCTTAAATATATACATGCATGTGTTTGTATTTATATATACATAATAAATATACACAGTATACACACATATATTATATAAACAAAAACTTTTATTTTGGATGTGATTAATTTGCGATTAATCATTGCCCAGCACTAAAAAATACCAATACCACAATACCAATATATTTCGTGGTATAAACATAGCATTATCTCTAATGATAGATAATTTATACCATCGCCACAATACATATCGACATACAGCCAAGCCCTAAATACTACAATATAAATACTACTACAATAACACTGTATGTTACACATGTTAGCATAGTATCTGTCTGATGTGTCTAACTTCTAGTAAATGATAAATCTGCATCAACAAAAGATATCGGAAACATTTTCTGCTCTATTTTCAAATTATGCCTATTTATTTTGCTCTACCTACTATGCACAATTATACGTGTAGTTGCATTCTCTAATTTGCATTCCATGTGCCTATCGGAACAGACTTGCAACAGATTTTCTGGGTTAAGAACCACCAGTTGCTTTAAGATACAGGGTTTGTGTTAAAAGAAATGTGTAAAAAGATCAGTGTGAGTTAACCAGGAAATATGATCACATCTGTCTAGACAGACTTCCTACAATACACACAAACACACACCCACTAATTAAGAAATAAGACACTCTGCTAACTCACTTTGTAGGAAGAAAGATTGATCATTTGCGAAGATGAATCTTGCAAATATTATTTTTAAGTCTGAATGAGTAATGGGTTATTTCCTTAATTGCACATACGAGAGTGGCTCTCAGTTGTTTTTAATCAAAACACTCCTCAAATTATTCTTCTTAGCACTGCACTCAAAGTACACAACACTAAACCAACACTTTTAAGGGTGCCATGCACTTTTTATTATGCACTAGTGGAGGAAGCTGTGACTCAATTTGGACAGACTAAATGTAGACATGTAAATGCATTATTCCTGATTCCTTTTTATCTTCAATATTTATGCAACTTAATTTCCAAAGACACAAATAGTTGCATTCAAAATATACTTGGCTCAAAATTCGCATGGGCATCAGTTTAAATATTCATTACAAGAGAAACCACTAAACTCAGGCAACAGTTAGGGCATTCTCATGGGATTATGGGTAAGGAATGTTCTCCTCCATGGCTTAGCAGGGACCGAATTTCCACTGGGGATTCCAGTCCAGACATGTAGTCACTCTCCAGATGTTACAGTTCAAAAGTCAACACTGAGACTTAAAGAGATACTTTGCTACTGCAGTCACTAGTCACTGTAGGCTCTGCTGCAGGCAACTGACTACAATGACAGACTTTTCTATTTTACTGTGGGCTGAAGAGCAAACGACCCTCTAGAGATGAAGCTGGGACACATTATTACTTCTTACACAGTAGGAATGTGTAATGCATGGCTGGCTATGGCAGAGATATCAAAAGCCATTTGTAAGATAACACGCAAAGGCTAAAAAGAATTTATATGTGAAGTTTCACGCAAACTGACAGCAAAAAATAAAGACGTGGAAGAAACTTCAGAAGATCTTTGAAGATGAGAGTGGTTTCTTTATCATATTACATAGTTTCTTGATGTTTCTGCACCCCTTACTTTATATAAGAACTACATATTTGTGCTTTTCAATTGAAGCTAAAAATAGAGATGCAGAAAATGGAAGCAATGGCTAAAGATGCGTGTCCCCTGAGTTTCCCTCAGACAGATTTAAAAAACTCTTTTACAAAATAGATTGCTTTGGACCGTGATGCAGCTTTATATTCAATCATATGAAATAAAACAAACAATATATTCAACTTCTAAAAACACATTATGTAATGTCTATAGTGATTTACTCGTGTAAAAATTATAGTAGAATTTATTAATAATTTTGTATTTATTAATATATTTATTAATTAATCAGCATATAATGAAATTAAGGTTAATTAATTTGATAAAAAATAATGAGATTTTCCAAATATTTATGAAGCGTATATACAGTACACAAACATTCAAAACTTTGGGGTTGGTAAGATTTTTTCAATGTTTTTGAAAGAAGTCTCTTATGCTCACAAAGGCTGCATGTATTTAATAAAAAAATACAGTAAAGCAGTAATATTGTGAAATATTATTACAATTTAAAATATGTGCTCTATTTTAATATTCTAAAATGTAAATTATTCCTGTGATGGCAAAGCTGTATTTTCAGCATCATTACTTCAGTGTCACACGATCCTTCAGAAATCATTCTAATATGCTGATTTGCTGCTCAAGAAATATTTTTTCTTATTATCAATGTTGAAAACAGCTGTCCACAATTTTTGTGGAAATGGTTATACATTTTTTTTTTTTCAGAATTCCTTGATGAATAGAAAGCTTAAAAGAACAGCATGCCACTTGTTTAATTAACGTCTTAATAATTGACTCAGATGAATGATGGTATTTGTGCCATAATGAAGGAACAGCAGTCATCATATGCAGTCCGGTATTTCAGTCCTCTCTCGTCTGATTCATGAGGAAGACCTGTGGAGTTTATTATGTCAATTTAGGGACAGCAGACTCCAGGCAAACCCACGCTGCTCCTTCCTTCCTTCCCTCAGAGCACCAAATGGTTTGACACGGCCCATGCGCAGACGCACACACACAACAGATGGACAGTGATGTCTCACTCACAGATCAGAACCTTGTTAAAAGAGCAGCCATACAAAGGTTACGGTATGTTATGGGGAAATCGCATGAGAAGATCTAAAAATAAAAACGAGTGTAATTTGTTTGTGCTGCATTCGACACTATAGATCATGACATACTCATAGATCGATTACAAAACTATACAGGTATTCAAGGGCAGGCTTTAAGATGGTTTAGATCCTACCTGTCCGATCGCTACCACTTTGTTCATTTAAATGGGGAGCCATCTCAATTATCACCAGTAAAATATGGAGTGCCACAAGGATCTGTCCTAGGTCCTCTGCTATTTGCAATATACATGTGAAAAGCGCTGTACAAATAAACTTGAATTGAATTGAATGCAAAGTCAGATGGTGACTGGTTGAGACAAATTCACTAGAATAATACTAAATCTTAAAAATAGTGGTGTTCACAACAATACGTTCATTTTTATCTGCCAAGATATAGCTTCATTAAACACAGCATTTATAAAACAGTATCTTTACATTTCCATTAAGACATTAATTCGTTAACAATAATTTGTTTATTAAAGTAATGCTGTAGTTTTAAACTAAAATTAAAATTCTATCATGAATTCGGTCAAGAATTTAAGTTTGACTAAATTTGGACATTTGGTCTCCACTATGTAGGCAAAACCTGACCTGACACACACATGCTTTCAGTACACACACAAGAAGTGTTCACCACTATCCTTCAAGAGCCTTGGGCAATGGTTGTTTTTGGCCTTGTGCTTTTAGGCATTTTAGTTTTGCCACACACAGCAGTGTTTGTGTGTGTGTGTTTGTGTGTGTGTGTGTGTGTGTGTGTGTGTGTGTGTGCAACGCATGGCTGAGAGATTACAGACTGGTTTAACCCTGAGGCAAATGCAACAATCTAGCGATTTTCCCAAGACACATCCACACCAGGCTGACTCCGAAACACCCACCGGTCAGAGCAGATAAAAGACATAAACATGCTGCTCTGCCATATTTGAGATATAGCTGCAAAACTTCTGCTGGCAAATTTAATGATAAATGTAATACTTTGAAGTTTGAAGTAATACTACACTTTCACCGTGCATAAAAGAAACATTTAGTATCTTTATGAGCGAGTCACTGAATCAGTCATTCAACCGATGCGTTCAAACACATTATTCAGAAACAAAACAAATGACTGTCATTCTATGATTAATTGAACTGAACTGTAAAAAAAAAAAAAAAACATTCATTCAGCAA
>NW_015656168.1:184620-204743 GCF_001515625.1 Sinocyclocheilus rhinocerous
ATTATTAAAAATTTTTGTACAGGCAGAATTCGGCTATTCTGAGACTTACGCAGTGCTGGGGGAGGAACGTCGATCGGACACTTGGTACATTCCCCTCGATGCCCCAGAGATACTGGAATTTCTCTATGAGAGAAAGAAAGAGAACGAAGGGAAAATGTGAGAGAAAGATGCTCCAAAATTTCACTGAACACATCTGAGATACTGTAGCTCAACATCATCAGGGAAATACAAACAGAATCAACGCAGATTGACAGTTGGGAAGGAAACTAGGACCTGTCTCAATTGTTCAGGCATGATCCAGACTAGAGAGATATGGTACATGGGAGAAACATGTCACATTTTCATCAGAACTTTATTGATGAAATTAGCACTTACAGGCTTTAGCATCACCATTCATCCTTCATGAGGACTAGGTTATGTCTGGGTCAGCAGTGACAGTTTCAAAACTCCTTCAGTCCAAAATAACAGCACAGCCGACGAGACAGCAGATTGCTTTGCATCACTGATTACTCATCTTACAATTAACTCATTTGTCATTTAGCTGCTTTTATGCAAATTGGCTTACCGTACACTTACTACACGGACAATCCCCCTGGTGCAACCTGTGTTAATGTGCTTTGCTGAAAGACACTACCAGGTCAAATAATTGGCAAAATTGCACCAAATCGAATTTGTTTCCTGACAGTCATGCTCAGTTGATCGATTGTGCCATTTTAACACAAAAAGCCTTGTGAAAATAATGAATATTTTACTGTATGTTTTCTAAGTTTTTAAATATTATGTAAAATTGTGTTTAATTTCAGCAAATTTACATCAGTGTTTTGATAAACTATTACAGTTTTTGTTAATATTTTGTTTTACTTTAGTTTTAAAGTGTCAGTAATTTTGTTGCTTTGCCATTTTTATTTTTTTAATATGTCTATAGTTTTTTATTTGATTAGTTTCAGTTTATGTAGCTTTAATATCTAGTACTTAATAAAGAGAAATGTCACTTTGGCATCTAGCTGAAATAAACTACTTAATATTTTATTTCAGTTAATGTTTATTTTATTTCAAGTAACAAAATGGATTGGTTTTTATTTGGGTTGGTTTTAGGTAACTATAATAACTCTAATCTATGTAAAGCGTATTTTGATAACAATTGTATTTAAGAGCTTATTTGCAAAATATGGAGGGAAATATGGGTATTTTTATTGTTTTATGAAATATTTTTTTCTATTATAAGAGAAAACAGCCTGGCCTACATTGATTTCCTGTAAATCCTGAATATAGTACTTCAGGTGGTGTGAAAAAAAAAAGATTTTTATCCCAGAGAAATACCATATCGGTCAACTACTAATGACTTTATTTGTCAGGTGTAAGTATTAAACTTAGCAATCTCATACAGGAAATAGGAAAACTGTGCCTTTAAATAACTGCTTTAGCTGGTAAGGTGATACAACCGAGAAAATATGGGCCAAGAAAGGTGCCATAGCGCTGACAGGGCACACACACACATTCACAAACACACAGTGGGCTTAGTGCCTGCAGAAATGGGGCAGAAAGAGAAGCAGCAGCACCATCGATCTCACTAGTGGTGCACAGCGTAAAAGACTGGCCGGAATTGTGGAAAATGCTTGAGACGACAACAATAATTCTGCACCTCCATCTTTTTCTTTCTTTCTTACTTTCCTGCCTGTGCTGTAATTTAGGCCAAATGTCCTGAATCACAGCATGCATGTTCCTGAAACACTCTGCCCTTCTTCTGACATCACTGAGTGCACTTCCTCTCCAGATAGTAGGAGACTGGAAGGCTGTGGCTGGCATTTGGGAACACAGGCTGTGTGAGAACTCAAACTGAGTCAACAGTGCTGTGTGCAACACACTATATGAGTAAATGACAAATGAAGATTGCTGTTTCCATGGTGACGAAGGGGGTCCCCAATGATGTCAGAGGGTTGATAGGGTGCTGCCTGAATGTGCCATCCGCTGTCAACAAGAAACCTAAAACGGCAATGTGTGTAACCGTGTACACATACACATACTGAATTTTGCCCAACCGTGACACATAAACACAAATAAATGTACAAAACAGTGTACATAAAGTGTACAAAACTTTAATAATTTCTACACTTTCTTCACTATTATTAAAAATGACTTTTTTCCTCAATAACAGACCAATAATTTCTTAGTGATCCGAATGCATTTACTGTACACTCACTGGAGTCAGTTATGAAACTAATTAGTAACCAACCACAGTTTAACGCCCTCAAGATCTAAGAAAACGAGACTAGTGTACCAGTGCAATCTTTTAACATTGTAAAAGTTCTCTGGAGGTTCACAGAAATGAGGTAAGCACTGATGAGCATTTAGTATGAAACACTTCCTGAGTTCTGCATTAAGATTTATTTATCTCACAGAAAATTGCAGACAGAACTGCAACCTTAACAAAGCACTTTCAGTCAAGTTCCACTGCCTGCCCTCAATCTGTTATATATATTGATGTGCTCATAGAACAAAGACTTCTTTCACTACATTAACTCATATTATAAAGCCATCTTTTTACATGTCCACACAGTCTATGTACTTATCAGGGTAATGCTAATAATCAACGATATATGGCTTGTTGCATTAATATTTGGTTAGTTAACTAAATCTTTCTACATGTACACAATACTATTCAAAAGTTTGGGATAGGTAAGATTTTTTTAATATTTTGAAATTACTCTATTTTGTTCACCAAAGTTGTGGTGAGCAAAATAGAGTAGAGTTATTTGATCAGAAGCATAGTAAAAAGAGTACTATTGTAAAATATTAATGTGAATAATGCTAACATAAATAATGCTGAAACAGCCACTAATTTAGTCTTCAGTGTCACATGATCCTTCAGAATTCATTCTAATATGCTTAATTGATGCTGAAGAAACATTATTATTATTATCATTGTTGAAAACAGTTATTGCTGCCTAATGCTTTTGTGGAAACTGTGATGCTTTGATGAATAGAAAATTCAAAAGAATTCATTAATTTCTTAATTTCTTCTTAACTTTTGAATGGTAGTGTATACCTGAGTGCTCTGTGAAAACATGCAAATGACAAAAGTTTGACTCAAATTCATACTTATTTAAACTTGGTATTCGTACATTAATTAAACAATTCATGTTCTGTTCATTTTGAAAAATGCCATTTGTAAAGGTAAAATGTGAATGTGAAAACCTCACAGCTATGTAAGGATAGTTGTCTACCTTTTTGGCACCTACTATATGATTCCTTAAAATGGGATACAGGAACAAGGCAAACATTATAACTATTAAATTATACCTATGCATCACCCTGACATACTGTATAAGACCATGAAATCCACACTTTGCAAGTGATAAATCCATTGTAGTTTTTCAAGAGAAACCCGAATGCTTTATCCCATGTAGATACTGAAACAGTAAATGATTCCAATTATGTATTTTTAACGGAAATTGTATAACCGACTACAAAGACAGGTGTAATCTCTGATTTATTTTAGTACATCGCTAAACATTTTTCTATTATAAGAGAAAACAGCCTGTCCTTCATTGATTTCCTGTAAATCCTGAATATAGTACTTCAGGTGGTGTGAAAAAAAGGATTTTTGTCCCAGAGAAGCCATATCACCCTGCAGCCCAAGACTGGTCTCCCACTGAAGCTAAGCAGGGTTGAGCCTGGTCAGTACCTGGATGGGAGACCTCCTGGGAAAACTAGGTTGCTGCTGGAAGAGGTGTTAGTGAGGCCAGCAGGGGGTGCTCACCTTGTGGTCTGCGTGGGTCCTAATGCCCCAGTATAGTGACGGGGACACTATACTGTCAAAAAGCACTGTCTTTCGGATGAGACGTTAAACTGAGGTCCTGACTCTCTGTGGTCATTAAAAATCCCATGGCAGTTCTCGTAAAGATTAGGGGTGTAACCCCGGTGTCCTGGCCAAATTGCCCCCCTGGCCGTTGTAAATCATGGCCTCCTAATAATCCCTAACCACTTGATTGGCTCTATGACTCTTTCTCCTCTCCACCTGTAGCTGGTGTGTGGTGAGCGCACTGGCGTCGTTGTCCGCTGCTGTCACATCATCCAAGTGGATGCTGCACACTGGTGGTGGTTGAGGAGAGACCCCCCACATGATTATTAAGCGCTTTGGGTGTACAACAATACACAATAAAGCAGTATATAAATGCATCATTCATTCATCGCGCCAATGTCTGTCTTCTCCTTCATCTCTTTCGCTCAGTCACTGTACCTGTCGTCCATTAGGTTTGGATCCCTGCAGACTGCAGTGTCCCAGGCTGCCGTTGGGGGTGGTGGCACAGCTGCTGATGATCTGGAGCTGTTTCTCAGCACGGTCGGCCCGGTCCAACAGCTCCTCGATGAACTGCTGAAGACGCACTTTAGCATTGGCTTCACGCGCAGCCGTTTCCTGCAGAAACTGGTCGATCTGGACCACCTCTCTGAGTGAGGAGGAAATGAACGAGAAGGAGAAAGAAATGAGGATTACTGTGAAAGGATTGAGTCGTCTCAATGGTGATAGCTTCTCAGTTGCTCTTGATCAATTTTGTAATGAGTATTGAGTGTGTTAAAGAGCACTAATTATATAAGTACATGTAACTCTAAAGATATGGTGGCATATAGATGACCTGATGCATCGCTACCAACAGCATTTTCTTTTAGAGAAATGAAACATGAACATGCAAATTTCAAATGGGAAAATGGCATCTGATACCATTTTCTCCCTCCCATTTGCCCCTTTTCTCATACTTGTTTATCTTCTCTAGCATTCTGCAAATCCCTGGAGTGTGCGTACAGCCAATGAAAGCACAACAACTGCTATCTCTGTGTAGGAAATGTCTCTGTACACAAACACTGGCTTGCGCTTCTGTCGACACCATCACCTCAGCTATTCTAAGCTTCTCTCACACTTATAGTAGATTCTCACACAGTTGGACTTTTCATTTTCGTACACCAACAAAATGATATTTTGAGATACTGACATCTTGAGTATTTCATCAACATAGGTTGCAAATAACGTCATAAGCCACAGTGAATATGCAGCAGTTCCTGTACTCAAGGAAGAGGCTTTAATTATCCACATGAATTAAAAGCATTTTATAAACTAGGAAAATTAATGTGCGTAAATGTGATCTCAATGGCATTTATGTAACTGTGTAATCGCAAAAGATCCTCTAAGTAAATAACTATGATAAAGATCAGGCTCTATTAAATTATCATGTAAGACAGACTGTAGTCTGCACTGCTGTTTTTTTATATCATGTTGGTATTATTATTTCCAGTATGTTTCTCTTCTTGTGCAATAATTTATCATCACCAAATCAAGACTTACGTCACTGATCAGTAGTGAAATCAGGGGACAAAAAGATCCACTGAAAAAAAAAGGTGCTTTATTGTTTTGCAGATTTGCAGGGTTGTAAGGATTGATTAATACAGGATCTAATGCTTTATGCTAAACAGAACTAAACAGACTTGGAACGTGTGGTGTTATTGATAAAACTAAAACTATTACAAAGCTAAAACTATTTTAAAAAATCATCAAGCTGAAATAAAATAAAATATAAATATTAGATGTAAACAAAGATTTAAATGTAAACGGATATTAGAAATGTTGTCTCTGCAACTAACTGGAATAGGCATGAGTTCGAAAAGTACTAAAACTAAAATAAAGCTATATAGAAATATTTATTTAAAAAAGCACATCAAATTGAAACTAAACTTAAAATTAAAACCTGAAAATATAAAAATAAAAGCTAGCTCAAAATGTTAATAAATAACAATAGCAGTACTCTATAGGGCCACGGGTAATAATATATTCATAATACTGAACTAACACTGCTTGAAATAAAAGTCATGCGGACCACTTTTATGGTCTATTTGTGTGCAATTATGCCCTATTCATTGTTACTGCAAAGAAAAGAACATTAAAGCAACCAGTACATTATTCAAAAAAATCTCCTTTTGTGTTTCAAAGAAGTCACACTGGTTTGGAATGACATACAATACATTTTCTTTTTTATTATTGTTCAGTTCAAAACAGTCATTCTGCAGCTTTTTCTGTATCTTGTGTAATTACTTTTTGAATGACTCCTCTCTATTCACTCGACTGCAGTGTTCTTACTGTAGTAAAGGTCAACAATGTTTTTGTTTACTAACAACAGAGAGAATGACAGTCAATCAACAGTGTAAACGAGACTAATTAGAGGCCCAGTAATGTGGAGGCAGGGCAGATCAGCATGTGTTCACTGCGTGCTATACCACGCGCACATCTGCATATATTACGTCTGCTTCAGCCCCTCACTGTATCTTGAACCACAGTAGTGACTTTTCAGTGATTAAAGGGCTGGCACCTAATTTCGTTGGTCAGCTTGATAAATCCGTTTATCTACCCACAATGTGTGGGGACTCTCAAGGGAGAGTAACACTGTGGATCAGTGTGTGTTTGTATTAAAGACCCCAGGGAAACAAAATTGAAGTTTTGTGGATTTAAGTCCATGTCTATTTGCATTGAGACTGTCTCTATAAGAGCAGGCCTATACACCTACATATGCAAATATATGCATTTTATATTCTATGGCCTATGCAGGGGTGTACGCAAATTTTAGATAATAAATGCTAGCAATTTTTAGCAACAAGCGGTTTGATATATCCTGCCCCAAATTCCAGTTTTAAACAATATGCCCGAATGAATGGTTACTTTTGGCCATCAATGAAGATTCTTTTAGAACCAGATGTAGTTACAGCATCTACCAGGAGGGGCTAACAGAGCCATGCTAAACAGACAAACCCTTGACTTCTTAAAGGGATAGTTCACCCAAAAATTAAAATTCTGTCATGAATTACTCACCCTCATGTCATTCCAAACCCGGAAGACCTTTGTTCATCTTCGGAACACAAATTAAGATATTTTTGATGAAATCCGACGGCTTTCTGAGCCTGCATAGACAGCAATGCAACTACCACGTTCAAGGCCCAAAAAGTTAGTAAGGACATCTTTAAAACAGTCCATGTGACATCAGTGGTACGTTCCATTGCTGTGTGTATGTGTGCAGCCAGTTTTGTATTTTTCTAATCATGTGTACTTTGTGCACTTTGAATTTCTTGGCGCTAATTATTTTGTCCACATGGTAGCAACAATGGCCTGGGCTTATGTAATAAATACCTTCAACTCTAAACAAGTACAAAGACATTTTTGTTGCCAATAACTATATAGTTATATATAATCAGGTCTTGACATTAACCCCTGCCAAATCCAGGTAGATTTCAGTAGTGGTGTGTAAAGCCCCGTTCACACCAAGAATGATAACTATAAAGATAACTATAAAGGGTTTCGATGGTATTTTTATTTCATCTTGCCAATCCACATTATTTTTCCCGTAAGTGCGGTCATGGCCATTTGTACATTTTATGGGTCTCTGGCTTCTGGTGTCATTCGCTTCCATCTATTTTTAGTTGTATAAAACAGCTAGTTTTGCTGCTTGATATTGCAAACTGGTGTGTCTTACCATATTATTTTAATGTATTATCTTAATTATGAACACACCGGTTTGTAATGCAAACAGTTTTACCATTTACTGCACTTTGTTATTCTTCTTGTTATTTCCCTACAGCTGCTAATGAACCGGAAGTTTTCAAGCCTGTCTGCTGTTTTGGTTCAGACCAATGTGAAAATGGACCCATATATTTATGCAGCAAACACACAGCTGTAAATGTGATCCAGTGGATTGATAAGAAGCTAATGTGACCCAATACGTAACATATAACTAATATATAACATAATTATTCATAACCGCTCATTTTACTAGTGTTTAAAGAAAAACATTTCAGTGGAAAAATATCACTAATCTCTGGTGGTGGCATCCAAAGCTCAAATCAGATAAGAAATTCTGCACATGCATATAACTATTCTCCACTGGAAATTAATTATCCATTTGTTGGAGACAGTGGAAAAGCAGCTTAACACTTCTCCAAGCAGATGCAGTTATGGAGCAAAAAATTCAAAAAGTCCAAATGCTGGCCGATTGATAGGCCCGGTCAATATGTATAGGTTTAAAGTGAACACAATTAAGCAGCAGAAGAAAGCATGGACAATTAAGTGAATTGAAGCAGCATGACATATTACAGTGTGTCTCCCGCTGTCTGCCCTAATCAAAACTCTCCCAGTGTAGCTTACAGTCCTGGAGCTGACTGAAGCTTCTTCACAGGGGAACATGAATACAAATAAGACCGCCAGCCCCAAAAGCTGATATCTAAATTCCAATATGCTACAAGCAAAGCACGCTGGGTGAAGCACCCTGGCTTTCAGATTCACACTGTGGGAATTCAAACAAGGTACGGTGGTTTGAAAGTGCTCTAGCTTGTGTCAGCTAATAAACTTAACCTTCACTAATGAGCACAAACATACACGTTCACAAGCACACAACCTCTTTATAACCGAGAACAAATAATTTAATATCTCAACTCCAGGTCATACCCTCAAGGTTTGAACTGGAATGTTTGACAGAACTCAGTCTGATTGTAGCGCAGAGAACACAGTCAGACTGACAAGAGTGTGTGATAACCTGTGTGCCTGCTTACTTCCACACATCCCTTATCTAAAAACAACGGATTAAAACTGCTCAGATATGATGCTGCCAGTGTTCAAAAAGAAACATTCCACCCCAGAAACCAGTTGTGCTTGGACTCCAAGGAGTAGCCGTTTGTAATGCCTGATCAAAAACAATATTAGCTGGTTGTAGATAATCAAAAAAATCCAGTTATGCATTTATAGAAGTGGTTATCATAGAACAGGAGATGTTTATAACGTTTACATTAAGATATGACAGAAGAACAGAATAATCAGGTAGTGCTAGGGTCTAACCAGTTAAGATTTCTGAGCATTTATGCATCTGGCATAAGTCTTAATGTGATTTTTTTTATTTATTTTTTTAAATCAAGCACCAAATAAGTATGTCTGGTTAAATCTGACATCATGCATCACTATTTCTAAATCCAAATGGGTCCAAAAAGCAAAAAAAATGGAAAATTAGAGAAAAACACAAAGACAGTGTACTTATCTGTTTTAATAAGGTTAAGTCACAGTGCTTTGTACAATTTGCTTTTTTCGGGATTCTCTTATTGGTGTAGATTTCTTTTGCATAATCACGAGTAATGTACTTTTTCATCAATAATTTCGCTGTTCAACATGAGTATTTAATAATGCTGGCTGATGGCTTCAACAAAAGCATATAACATTGATTAAAAACCTCATAGCTCACAGCAGGTCTGTCTTTAAAGGTCTCCAAGTTATTGTTCAATATCAATAGCCCTATGGAGAACATTTTTACTTTAGGAACCCAACTGCTGCAATAAAATCACTTTAGTTTCTGGGGGACTGGATTCTATGATGGTGCTGCTCAACCTTGCAAGACACCACTGCAGCTGGCATACTGAGTTCAGTTTGTATTCAGACCATTCTAAAAAAAATAAGATTTTTTTTTTTTTTAAAGTAACCTTGATTTTTCAATGACTACACAGACTGGTTTCCAGACTGGTTTCCATGGGAACAACTATTGGTTGGATGTCAGATATGTCTTTAAACAATAATGCTTTTAACTGCTACAACAAAGAATGCATGAACAGTGCACCGGGAACATTTTTACTTAAATTTAATAAGCCATTTCATTCAGATTGAAAGAATGATATTCCATTAACATAAGGTTAGGTGACTAATACAAGATGTTCTGAAATATTAGTTACGCAATACAGAATGAAATATGTACAGATGTGCATATGAAGCACTCAAAAAATATATATATATAAATCAATGTTTTTCTATATGTTGCATACTAGATTTTAAAAATTGTATGATATAGTACAGAGTATGCAATATATCGGTTAACTACACTGAATGACTGTCACAAGGGATGTGCAACACTACATCTGCATTTTAAGCGCTAAGACCACTAATTCAATGCATGAAAATGAATTTTCTCAGCTGAAGCAAATTTTCTACAATTTATGAAGTGCAATTCAGAAAAGTCTGCATTTCATGATTTTGCTAAGGCTGTTTGCAAACACTTTGCGATAAGCTGATAAATACTGATGAATCCAATGCAGGGCATCAGACATAGACAAATGAGAAACAAAGACGTCGCCTGGAAATAGGAATCGTACATCTGACATTTAACATTCCTCTGCACTAATGCAGTAACAATTATTTCAAGTGCACATAAAAATAGCAGCAGAGAGCTAATCAGCAACTCACTGTATTCACAATAGTAAATGATTATGTAACGCTGTAAGCAACACAGTCTCCAGACAATATGAATGATAATTAGATGCAAGAAACAAGAAACAAGAGTGGTTAATGAGATGAAATTAGAGAAGGGCAAAAATGGGGTCTTGGAATGCTTGGAAGTATTGCAGATTATTAGTGTGACTAAATTGCTTTAGTTCACACTACAGAAGTGCACATGCTATCAGTCACTCATATAAGTAGTAGATTTTTGTTTTTGCATGTTACAAAATGTACAAAGCGAATTTTGAATTTAAGAACAAATATTTTCAGTTTAACTTTCTGAATTTTCAATGCATCACTCTTCTAGGCAATGCCAACAAGCTCATGTCCTCAAACTGTGCCTGTCCTGTAAATTTCAACATCGGTATGACAGGATAGGTCACACAGAAAGACAGAGACAGCGGAAAGAGAACATTAGCAGAGATTTGTATGCAAATACAGAGAGGTTATTATATGAGCCCTCTTATGAACAGAATACTAAAACACACACATATAGTATATCAATCTGTCATTCACACTTCTGCCCTCTTCAAGATGGATACTATGGCATCACAGAGGTACTCTAATTGCAAGACAGATGAATTAATCATGATCTACAAACCTAAGTTTGTATAATAATGGCAGCCATGGACACTGGATCTATCCATTCACATTTCAAATAGCTGACTAGGACATTGTGACACAAATGAGCAAGCAAAGATTTCAAGGATGATCTTTGTTTAATTCGAAGCATGAAAAAATCGCTGTGCCACAACAAGGTAGTTATGTTGCTAATAAATCAAGTTAGGCTTGAAAATGTTTTTAAAAGCCTTGAAGTCTGTAAATTCGTTCAGTTACAAATGATAGTCAGAATAGTCTAAAGATCTGTTTAGCTTGAAAGCTCCAGAGGACATACAGTTAGGCAAATAAAGCAAAAATCAGCAAGTGAGAGAGGAAGCCAGAGTCTGCAGAGGAGAAACAAGAGATCAGCTGGGATATGAGACGCTAACAAGATCGAGGTGACAGTGAGAGGGAGAAAAAAAGAGAGAATGGAGGAAGGGTACTGAGGGTCAAAAAGCAGAGAGGTGAGAGAGGGAGAAAAGAAATGAGACTTCTTTCTTTCTACCTGCCAGCAGTGCGTGACCGGTTTCTCAAGAAAGCTCTAATCCACAGGCAGCTACAAATCAATCACAGTGGGTGTATATTTCAGATGAAGTCCTGCTGAGAATATCCCACAGCATACGAGTCTCTAAACTCTCTAAGCTCAATTGCACCTCTCTTTTGGACTTCTATATCCAGTATATGAAACAAAATCATTTTGGGAGAGGTGATATTTTATTTGAATGGCTTTAACCTGGGGCTAAATGATATATAAAGGAAAGTATCATTTTAGAGCATTTTTCCACTTTATTTTTCCCTATTCATTCTTGACAACTAAAATACCATTTACACTCAATGAATTTTATATTTTAATACTCTCTGATATCTGAAAACTGTCATTTTCTGGCTTTTGGTCAGAAAGGAAATCAGATGTTATGAAATTGAAAAGACTTTGTAACCATAAATTGGAATTGAAAAGGCTTGGTGATCTACAACCTTCTAAAATACATTATTATTTCATGCCTTCACACTGCTTAGCAATCAAAGTTGAGCTCATAATATCAACTGAAATACAAGTTATCTGATGGACTCCATTTTTCACTTTCCCACTCCATTATGACAGAGAAATCTTGCCATGATAACATGAACACGTATTTGCGACTACGCTGCTACAGAGAAATACAGCTAGGTAGTTGGTGCCATTGCCATTATAACCGCAGAGCGGAGTGGTAAAAGAACAGGCAATTAGAGGCAATGGCCCGTAGGGTGAAGGGTAGTTCAACAGCTTATAAGAGGCAGTAAAAACAGGTCTCCAGAAAACAGCATTAAAGGAATAAGGGATCCAAGAATGAAAATTCTGCCACTATTTACTCACCCTCATGTCGTCACAAACCTGGACAACTTTCTTCTGCAGAACACAAAAGAAGATATTTTGAAGAATGTTGGTAACAGAACACTGACAAGACACTGACTTTTCTCAAATTATTTTCCTTTGTGTTCCATAGAAGAATATAAGTTTTGGAATGCCATGAGGGAGAGTAATGATGACAGAATTTAAATTTTTTAGATAGACTATCCTTTTAAACAATCCATATGCTGTCATTTAATTTGGTGTCTGGACCATTTCAGGTTTTCATTTCTGGACCAAATTCGAACTTTCGATTTATCCATGAATTCCAAAAAAAGCCTTAAGCAGCACAACTTTTTCTGCATAAGAAATGTTAATTGAGTACATAAGAATGATTTCTGAAAGACTGAAGTAATGATACTGAAAATTCAGCTTTGCCATAATAGGAATAAACTACTTTTTAAAATATATTTCAATTAATAATCAGTACTTTTAAATTGTGCTGTTTACAGTAATGTTTTACAGCATTTTTCAAAAACATTTAAAAATCTTACCAACCCCAAACTTCTGAATAGTAGTACATGCAGCATTATTGTTCTGCTTTGTTCTGCATCCAGCTAAGCTATACAAATGTACCAAATGCTTGTCACACCAATAAAGCACACTAAACTGTAACAGCCATGAACATGAAAAGCCTGCCATAGAGCAGATTAAATATGACTGGAGACATTCTACAGAGATGCTACAGTTGCTGGTTTGTTAACTGTCTTGCTCAATTGCTTTGTCTAAATGAGGCTAACCCGTGGAGCTGTTAAAGACGAATCTAGCATTTCTTCTTTTGTGAAAGCCCTGCTTGCTCCAACAAAGAAACTTCTGTTGGAGAGCCCTAGAGTGAATCAAGCATTTGAGCAAAAACAGCAAGGTCCATGCAGTCAAGAACATTTCTCATTATTTCTTCAATCAAAGCCACTTTTTCCTTATTGTAAGGGGTTGGTCATGAAAAAAGGTGGGACGCATGTAACTTACTGTTGTTTGTGTGTGAGCTCCTGCTCCTTGTTAACCAGATCCTGCTTAAGGCTGGCCAGCATCTCCACAGACACATCCACTTGCCGTGAAAGCTCAGTGGCCTTGTCCTCCAGGTCTTGCTTCTCCTCACTGAGCCTCTCGCTCTCCACCTTTGCCTTTTCCAGCTCAAAGCTTTTCCTCTCCAGCTCCGCCTGCAGACGGCCAACACGCGCCGCGATCTTCTGCTCCACCTCCTCCGACAACTTCTCGAGCCTCTCGTCTAGCTCGAGCCTCCCAAACGCTCGAGCTTTCAACCGAGCCAGGCCCTCCTCGTAAGCCGCCTCCACCGCACTAGCGGCTACGTTAGCGGCCACCGCCACGGCGTTGTTCCCTGTGGAGGACAAGGCGTCGCCGGAGCTCATGGCTGTCTTCACCAGGATCTCGCCCAGAGGAAACTCCACATTGGGCAGGTAGCAAGTAGTAGATGAAGGCGTAAGCCCGAGCTCTTCTGCAGAGCAGGGCAGTTCGCGGTAAGGAAAACGAGATTCGGCGGCGAGGGCTCCGTCGGCCACTAGGGGGAGCAGCGCAGCGGCATCGCATACGCTGTTGGACTTGGACAACACATACAGGGTCTCGTAGGTGTGGTTGTACTCAAGATGGGCACGTAGAGACGACAGGCTCCGAAAGCGTTTGTGTTCCCCACAGCGAGGACAACGGTACGGCAGGTCCAAAGAGGCCATTCCACGCTCCCGTGGATGCCAGGATGGAGCAATCTCTCACGCCACCAAGCGCTGCAAAAAGCAGGCAGGGACAGCGGCCGGGGACGACATAGGACCACTCATCTCAGACGCGCTGGGTTTTTCTGCGGGCTGAGCAAGGAACAACAGATCATCACACATGCTCCCTCTGAGTCACAAGTTCTTGATTTAGCTCTTCAATAAGGTCCTGACTGCTGTTAGGCCTATTTCTGGCACTTAATCGGTTTTCCTCACAGTCCAAAACTTTTGTCCTAGTAAAAGAGAGAAAAGACACACAAAATGAACAAATATTAAAGCTTGCAGTTCGGGGTATCTGCAGGTATCAGCACTTTGGATTTATTACTTTTTAATACCATTTTCAAGATCTTGAAATATTTTCAAGGGGTCATATGACAGTGCTAAAAATAACATTATTGTGTATATTTGGTGTAATGAAATGTGGTTTAAGGTTCAAAAACACATTATTTTCCACATACCGTACATTATTGTTTCTCCTCTATGCCCCGCCTTTCTGAAACGTGTCGATTTTTACAAAGCTCATCGTTCTAAAAAGCGCGGTGTGCTCTGATTGGTCAGCTATCCAGTGCGTTGTGATTGGCCGAATACCTCAAGCGTGTGACGGAAATGTTTTACGCCCCTTACCATATGTGGAAACACACAGCGTCTCCACGACATGGTGGCGGCGGCAACAATACTACAGCGAGAATAAATGTTATGCCTTCTTTCTTCACATAAACATTTGGGCTGTGTTATGCAGATCTTCCCACAAAGTGACGTAGATATGTGGGGGCGTATCTGAATGAGGCATTTTAGGAATGCGTGGTTGAGTCTTAACTTTTAGATTTGAATGAGGCATTTTAGGAATGCGTGGTTGAGTCTTAACTTTTAGAAAGAATATCTCGTTGGGTTTGCGACTTTACTGATCTTACCTATGCACAGCTTGTAACACTTCAAATAGAAAGGAAAACATGAAATCGAGTCATATGACCCCTTTAAGGCCTGCTCATCACGTCTATCGGCTTCTATGCGAAGACACAAAAATCCCCCTGCTGAACAGATACATATGAACAATGGAACATTTTTACAAATTTGTTAAAATGTTACATTTACCATCATTCCCTCAGCAGCTGTTAAATTAAGAAATGTAAGACATTTTAAGACTTTTTTTTAAATTTTATATTTAGTATATATCGCTTTATGTGAGTATACTGTATTGTATTTATAGCTTGTTATATTTACAGCAATTACAATTTTTTGCTTAAATATGCGTTGTTATGGAAAATTGTAAGGTCTGAAAGATATATTAACAATATGTATGTATGTTGGGTCCATTTTCATTTGGCTATAATTTAGCAGTTTAAATATACAGGTTTATTTTACTTATTGGAACAATACAGATGACATTAAAAAGTCACATTTATTGACCAATACTAATATGACTACCAGTACTGTGCATCCCAATTTCAGTTTGATTTTGCAAGTATTGGAATCTTCTGTCACAAAAATGTCAGATTTCTTATGTGTAAACTAGTAGCTTTCTATAAAGCTTTCTGATTCAGATGTTTAGCAAACTCAGTGAGCACAGGATGTGTAGACATGCTTTGCTTGCAACCTGACGAACATAAAAGCTGATATCAGCTCACTGGAGGCATACATTTATAACTGTGCAGTGCAATATGCAGAATAAAACCACAGGTTAAATATAAACCTCTGTTCCTGAAATCTGCACTAACTGAAAATCATTCCTTTTATCAATTCTAACAAACCCTACTCTTTTTTTGGATAATTTCCACTTGGCTGAGTGTAAAACAACCACGGGACAATTTAAAGCAAGAGTTGAGAAGTCAAAGATTTTAAGTCGACTAATCTCTCTGAGTGGCTTCAGCCTCTAAGGAACTGAGAATGGACTCACATGGAGCTGATTTAGCTGAATATGCATTTCTATGCACTAATGGAAATTAACATATTATGTCCAGGCCTCTATCAAGTAAGTATATCTTTCAATATGCCACACTACAAGGCGATTACTCAATGTAATGTTTGGCAATAGTTCAAGGAACAGTCTCTTAGAAGCTTAACAACACTGCAAAGGAGGCGCCTATTGTGTGAAATTATTGGTAGAAGGTCACATGGCTTGATAGTTCATCTAACTATTTCCAAAGAGGTACTTCATCAACAAGGTGTAATTAATCCCCATTAGTGTTCTCCAGTCTTTTATACTGTTCCAATTCCCACCCTTTTCATTCCCACAGTATTGCGAACACTGCAGATAAGAATAGGCATGAAACTGAAATGATGAGTATTTATCCTGCACACTTGATCCTGGAATGAATTTCAGGCTGAGACTACACTGAAAGAGCCAGTCATATTCATTCAACTGGGGATTAGATGAGCACAATTAATTAATTAATCCAAGATACTGAATCAAATAATCTGCCATAGTAGGTCATGCACAGTGCATTTAACAAGCAAGAGTAGAACGGCAACCGCTAAATTGTCCAGCAGTCTTGGCTCCAGAAGTTTATTCCCTGTTCGTGTTCCGAACAGAATTTCTTCATTAATTATTTTTAAGTCAATCAACTGACAGATGAATCACAAAATATATTTGATTCCCAGAATTTGACAAATAAAAAGACAAAAGATTGTGCGCTTATATAGGAATAAATGAGGGGTCATTCATAATTTAAGGAAACAAATCACCAATGATACAACAACGTAAAACAATAAATAATAATTTTGTAAATAAAAGCAATTTTTAAAAATAAATATTAAACATGAATTCATGCAAATACATCACCCTACCATTCCAAAGTTTGGAATCAGTAAGCTCTAAATAAATTAATACATTTAATCAGCAAGGATGCATTTAATTGATAAAAAGTGATGGTAAAGGCTTTTACATTGTTACAAATATATTAAGCAGCACAGGTATTTTCAATATTGATAATAAAAAGAAATGTATCTTAAGCATCAAATCTGGTTGCCATTGTTCAAGACTATCATTGTCTGATTTGATGGTTTTAGACTTGTCAGCTAGTCAGTTTGGGAGACACGCTAAACCTGCTTGAACCAGGTAAGACCAGTAAACCACCTTAGGCTCGTTTACGTTGTTACTATTTACTGTATGTGACCAGTGCAAGAAGCACTTAATCTGAGGTAATAAATGGAGTGTGATTTCAGAAAGAGTGACATTGAGTTAGGTTGGCCGGACTATCTCTCATTGCAGAAAAAGTGAAAGAAGGAAAACAAATCTGACAACATGCTTAAACAATCATGTCAACACCTAGACCACATCTGCTGTCCTTGGCTCATCAAATCACGATAGGTGACCGTAGTGGCATTTCTCTCCAACTGGGTACAAAACACGGACTCTTTCCCTGAGGGTGCTTGCTGATTTAAGAGCATCATCATTATATTATCTATTGTGACACACAATTTAAAAAGCAGAATCACATGAGAATCTGTGCAATCAGTTTCATTATGTGGATGTCTTCATATGTCATTCTGTCAGGAGTGCACATCATTATAGGCACTTGGTATCATTCTTGGTCTGTCCTTATTGTGCCACAAATGATCTCTGTCTGGGTTTGTCTCTCTCTCTTACCTCCTTCCTCCTTAGCTGAGGAGACAGAGAAAACCTTTTCATTACTAATGGGGCTTGAAGACTCTCTCGTCTCAGATCTGTAATGGGATAGCAAAAGACTTTTGATTAAGGCCTTCTTAGCAAGCATTAGCAGTAAAAACATAACTAAAACCATTAAAGGGTTCTTTTAACAGCAGCCATTTAAGCCTAGGAAACAGCCCGGTGCCATCAGAGGTTATGAAAGAGCGGCCACTTTGATGCTCCATCACGATCAACATTCCTGCAATCAGCTCTGACCTTGATGACAGAGAGAGAGCCGTTTGAGTCTCGCAGACAAACTGCTGCTTCCAAGATGGAGGTTTATTGTTGCCACGGATACAAGCTTAGAATGTGAAGCACAGTAATAAATGGATACAAACAAGCCAGCCAGTAATGATGAATCATCAGAGAGAGGTAACAAGGAGAGGAGGATGGGGTGGATAAGTTAAAGAATGCAGGAAGAATGTTGGAATGGACTGAGAAGAGAGTGAAGGACAGTGGATTGTCTTTCGTAGAGATGGGCGGATGCAGGGAACTCCAAGAGAAGATGCTATTATCAATTAAAGAATTAGAATATTGTGATATAAATAAACAACATATTTGTATTAGGGATATTTTGGTTACTGGTTGATTTTTTTTATTTATTTATTAAATTTAATTGTATATTTTTACATTTAGATTGCCTTCGCCGTCCTCTAATGCTCACTTAAAGGAATAGTTCACCCAAAAATGAAAATTCTGTCATCATTTATTCACTTTCAAGTTGCTCCAAACCTGAATGAGTTTCTTTCTTCTGTTGAACAGTATTTTTAAGAATGTTGGTAAACAAGCAGTTGCTGGTAGCCATTGACTTCAATGGTATTTTTTTTCCCCATAAAATGGAAGTCAATGGCTACCAGCAACTGTTTAGTTACCATCATTCTTCAAAATACCTTCTTTTGTGTTCAACAGAAGAAAGAAACTTATAGAGGTTTGGAACAACTTGAGGGTGAGTAAATGACAGGATTTTCATTTTTGGGTGAATGATCGCTTTAAAGGTATTCTTTAAAAAAATGCTAATAATATAGTAATACTGTTAAATGTAATCGTTAACCAATCTTATTTTCTTCATACTACATATTATGTTTTGATGCCTAAATTCACTTGTAGTATTTAAAATGACTGAATTTTAATTTTTAGTTTACTTTTTATTTTAATTGATTTTTAGACAAAAATATAAAACAAAAAATTATAGACAAAATAGAGTATTAATTATAGATTAAAAAGTATAGATTTTAATATCAGTTCATATTTTAAAAAATAATTAATGGGGGAAAAAAATTGCCGAAATTTGCATAGTTTTTTTCATGTCCCAGTTTGACATTACACTTTGTCCTAACCATATGCAACACAAA
The DNA here is from genome assembly GCF_001515625.1 of Sinocyclocheilus rhinocerous. Taxonomy (NCBI): domain Eukaryota; kingdom Metazoa; phylum Chordata; class Actinopteri; order Cypriniformes; family Cyprinidae; genus Sinocyclocheilus; species Sinocyclocheilus rhinocerous. Next base: position 203,612 of record NW_015656168.1, read on the forward strand.
AAAATGAAAAGCCATGGCCATTCCAAAACTCATTGGGCCTCCTGCTTATGAAGTTATTTTTTGAGAAACATGAGATATTACATGACAAATCTAACAGGATTTGTGAAAACAAGGACAATCATAAAAAAAATGGCATCTAAAGCATCAGGGACATTGTGAAATTGTGTGCGTGAATTTACGTGTTGTGAGAAACCACAAATAATGTCTTATTTTTAGTGATCTGATTGGCTGTGATTTTATTACGTCACTTTAGCTTTCAACATGGATGGAAAAAAAAATTATTATGGCATTGTTCCTGGTTAGAACACGATGTTAACATTTTACTGAAAGATTCATACATATGCAAATCACATGTGTCTACGTCATTGTGCATTATCAGGTCATGGTGAGCAATGTTCTCTGTATTTCTTGCCACATCAGTGCATTACATAATTTTCATGATGACATTTGAATTCTATTCATGGAATAGAAAGAGGCTTTGTACAAGCTGAATGCTGTCATTTTACCCATTGAGTCAACACAGTAACATTTATTTATATACATTTTAAGTCTAGGAAAATGAACTGATGTCAAATTATTCTATGATTAGGCCAAGAAAAAGATTTTGACTGATCCTTGTTACCTAAATGTATAATGCAATTCCATGCATTTCACTTTTTTAAGCCACATTTCACAAGTCTTGAGCCAGTGAGTGACCTCTCTATAAATGCTACATCAATTACGAATCGCATTCATTCTCGTCTTTGGAAGTAGTGGTTTCTCCTCAGTGAGTAAAGCCGGACGTGCTAGCATGATCACACAATGCCCCTGTGATTTAAAAGTAGTAGCCAAAATAGCTCAGCTCTTAAGAGTCCATTGTGTTGTATCACAAAAGAGTCACAACAAGCAAATAACTCAGACTCTAGTAACGCTACTGTTACGCAATTCCACAAGCATATTAAAGGGGTCCTATTATGCTTTTTCACTTTTTTAATTTTAGTCAGTGTGTAGTGTGTATGTTTGGGCATAAAAAAGATCTAGAAAGTTACAAATCTCAAAGTCCACTCCAAAGGGAGATATTTCGTTTTTTTTTAATCCCTTTTCAAGAACTACAACGAACGGCTCGTTTGGACTACAGCATTTGTTTTCCGGG
>NW_015656168.1:205191-211086 GCF_001515625.1 Sinocyclocheilus rhinocerous
GGGCGAGGTTGTGGTTAGAACGCTTGGTTGAGTGCATCAGACGAGACGATGAAGAAGTTCATCAAAGCCGGAACTAATCGAGCCGTTTGTGCCAGGCTGGGGAGAAAGGTATTTTAATAATGTAAATTATGTGAAAAATAATGCGTTTTTCGAACCAAGCATGAGAGCATGTTCTAGTACACCCCCAAAACAAAATCAAGACTTTGTAAAAGAGCATAATAGGACCCCTTTAACGTTCAATAAACATACTGTTTTTTTGGGGGGTTTTTTACGTACGTACTTTGTAAAACTGAACACAACTGAACAGCATTACTTCCTCATCTAAACTTCCAGTTTAAATAAGAAATTATAATAATAATAATACTAATAAAAACATGGCAAGCATTTGCATGGGGTCTTTGAAAGGAATTTTAAAGTAAGCTCAGTATGCAAATTTAGGGCACAAATGATGTGTAACTGAAAGCCCAATTTGCATAATACATATTTCATAATATATATTCATGGTCTTACCATGAACAATTCCTCATCGGTGCATATTATTCTAAAGTAAAAAAAAAAAATGTCTTCTTCCTTCATCAAAATCGAACAACTAGTTCTGCCTTTGAAATGATTTCCAATTGCGCCAAGCAGTCTTATTTTTCTAATCAATCCAATCAATTTTCAATTGATAAAATCAAGTTCTGCCTTATGGGTTTGTCTCATTAAATTTCTTGTTACACCCAGAAATGCATTACAAAAGGGTCAGCCCATCTCAAGTTTTACAAATTGTAAAGTTTCTTGACCATTTTTTTATTTTCCCAAGTGATTATTTCTATGTATTAGTATTGCAAAACCACAATTTTTTTTTAAACTTGGTTTAAGCACATTAGCCACCTATGTGTCAAGGCCCACAACAAATTTTAGTTATACAGACATTTGCATTCTTGTCTTGAGCTACTTGGAACAAAAACAAACTTTTGACCTCCACTCGACCAACTGAGATATTAACCCAGAAGAAAAACAGGTCGTGCATGCCATTTCAAGCATAGGCAAGAAGGTAAAAGTCACTGTATGAAAATAACATAAAGGAGCACAACGAGAAGAGACAGCTGGCATAGTAGCAGAATCACAAGGACAATGCTAATGCTTGTATGAAGCATGTAAAAAATCCTCGTAGCTGCCTCAGCAAAACTGAAGACCGTGAAGGCCAAGGCTGCTCAGGATGGTTGATTCCAAAAGTTGAAGCTCCACTGGCGAAAGACTTGTCTGGCTCCTATTGATCCATGGGATTTCACTGAGCCAATTATCCCTCATTACCCACAGCTCATCACATGCCACTAGTCTGGGAAGACATCCCAATAAAACACTAAAGGCCCTCTCACACTTCCCTTTCTGTACCACTAGCTGATGCAGGCCAATCGATTTCACAGTTATGTTATTTTCCATACAGGTTAGCAAACATTCGCATCCACTTAGTGCACAGTTTGCTGTGGTTCAGTTGCTAGAAAGGAGACATACTAAAATAACATTATTACTGTCTTAACAGATGCAATTAACAAATATTACTACTGCATTATCTCGCCTCTGTGTGCTTTCCATTTTAATATTAGGGTTTAATCAACATCAATAGCCTGTGGTCACTCCTCTGTGCACTTTAAACACATTTACACTGCTATCTGGTAGATTTTAAGCCTTATGTGGATTTGTGAAACACAACTAGGAACTCTACACTTTGTGCAGCTTTGCTAAACAATAATTATTCCATAATTTTTCACCAACCAAATTGATGTAATTGAGTCTGTCAGGCTTCCTAATCAGCTGTCTAAAGTGGCATAAATACAGCACTTTTATAACCCTGATTGCTAATTTCCATTTTGAATGATCTGATCACAGATGGCTATGCTAAATACACTAAATCGGGGTCTAAAATGTTCTGTGATCTAATCAGTGAAAAACTTGCAACCACATGGCATTTGTAGTGTAAACGTTCATGCATCCCAGACAACCTGAACATTTGATCTACTCACCTGTCAAACAATCATTGCACAACAATAATGGTTTCAAACTTTGCATAGGGCCTACTGATAAATGTGTGACTCCGCATCAAAGACTGACACGGAAGAGAATAAATTGTTGAATAAAGTTGTTATTTTTGTTTTCTTTGCACACAAAAAGTATTCTTGTAGCTTCATAAAATTACGGTTGAACCACTGATGTCACATGGACTATTTTAATGATGTCCTTACTACCTTTCTGGGCCTTGAACATGGTAGTTGCATTGCTGTCTATGGAAGGTAAGAGAGCTCTCGGATTTCATCAAAAATATCTTAATTTGTGTTCCGAAGATGAACGAAGGGCTTATGGGTTTGGAACGACATGAGGGTGAGTAATTAATGACAGGTTTTTTTTATTTTTGGGTGAACTAACCCTTTAATGCATTTTTGAGATCAACAATAACTACCAAAAGGCTCCCTGAACCCCTGTCAAAACAATACTCATTACATAATAGTCTTGCATATGATGTAAAGGTTTTATAATGAAAATATTCTTTCTTCATTTTAGAAAGCAACTTGTTACACATTTCCCAAACAGAACTCATGAAATCGGAGAAAACCGGAATCCACACAAGAGGTAAACAAACCAGTCCCAAGCATGCTTGAGATCAATAGCAGATCAGACACAGGGGACCACCAATGTCTGAAGCAGTAAATAACACTATGCCTCATTGTCTATTGTCATTAAGTCTTATTATCATCATGCAGTGCTGAAGAAAGAGGCAGCATTGACAAGCCTGGGCTTCTTTACAATAATAAGGGAAATTACATCTACACTGGCTTTCAATCGGTTTTCTTTACAGTAAATTTAAATTGGTCGAAATAAGTGCAACGAATTGCTTTGACCAATTTTTCAACAATATTCACAATTTTCTTGGTTATAGGTTGTTTAATGTTGGGTCTACCAAGACCACCATTTCATCATAGTCTAAAAAAAACAAAAACATTTTGTAACCATGCATTGCCAAGTGAGAACTGCATCTATTTAGCATAGAAGTTAGACAGTCCAAAACAAAGACTGAAATAAATTTGTGACCATCTAAAATCTAGATCAACAAACAATATTAATATTATTGTAACAGATTGAAAATTATGCAAAATGCATGTTTTCAGTGTAGTGTAGCAAACAGTTTATTAGGCCTACTGTAGATATTGTTATAAAATAACATAAAATCACATCTGGATATTGGTTATTTAGGACATTTACAAAAACTGATCTGTTCATTTGTGAAAACAACTAACCTGTATCAATCAATCTTTAGTCATAATTTTAGACCAACTTTGATTTAACTTTTTTTTTCCAGTGTACTTAAGACAATCTGAAACCATCAAATTTAACTATTCATAACCTGTCAGCAGCCTACTCAGTGTATTTGGGAAAATGCCTATGCCAGCTATCAAATCAAAAGTGTAAAATAGCAAAAAGTGTTGTTATACTGATTTACAGTAACTGGAATCATCCAGACAAGAAAAAGGCCGGCGACATCATGGCCATGTTTACGTTAAAATGCTGTCTAGTTAGGCAGCTCACTAGGTTTTGAGACACGACCTATCATTTGACAGGGGATTTCTCCCTAAAAAAAATTAGGATTGCGCTCCGTGTCATTGACAGCTGATGCGGTCGTGGGCAAACATGTCATGTAAGATAAGGGTGGAGGCACTAAATAATCAGAAATGGAGCTCATGCTCTCACTCTCTTGGGTCCGTGGATGTGAGAAATGATACCGCATGCGGCTCTACCGCTTTTCATACCAAGCATGGAGATGCCACATTTCATGAGACAAATAATAACGATGCCAAACGCGATTCAAGCATATCGGTCACGGGCATATATTTGGAGGTATGTTACCTCGCTGCAAAGTCGTGCCCGACGGCGCAACCACGGTTCAACAGATTTTCACCATTTTTCTCCAATAACGTAGGCGAGTCGAGGTACAAATCCGTCTCCACGAGCCCCTTACGTGACTGCCGCTTGCTAGCATCAGCAAACCGGATGACTAGAAACATGCAGTTCCCATTGTCACCATCCAAAACATGTTACATGTGTCAGAAAGTGTGCCTCTCACCTCGCAGATCTGTGCCCATTTTCCGCCCGTGCCCAGCAGCCTCTCCAGCAGGATGACGTCACGAGCGCCACTCTCTGCAGCAGAAGACGAGCGCGAACAAACACGCGTCGCGTAGCGCGGAGCAGGGAAATAAAGAAAGGGGCGTGTGTGACGCTCACCGCAACGCGCAGTATGCATGCCCTACTTGTGCTGCTTGGAGTCGGGGTTTTAAGTAAGGTGACTGTGATTCAGCTTTTTTAGCAGTGTACTGAAGATAAAAAAGCATTTTCTGCGGAAGGTATTGACATCAAGAAGGTACGCCACGCAGTGTAGACTACATTTTATGTGTTTGTTACATTCAGTCGTCATATAGGCTAGAACAGAGGATTTCAAATTTCTTGATGCCAAAGTATTACTAAAATATAAAGGCAGTTGTATAGTTTATTTGTGAACCTGGACCACAAAACCAGCCATAAGAGTTTTATTTATTTATTTTTTTTGAGATTCATACATAATCTGAAAGCTGAATAAATAAACGTTTTTGTTGTTGTTGTTGTTTTTAGGATAGGACAATATTTGGCTGAGATACAACTAGGTTATGTGAAAATCTGGAATCTGAGGGTGCAAAAAAATCTAAATATGGAAGTTGTCCAAATGAAGTTCTTAGCAATGCATATTACTAATCAAAAATTAAGTTTTGCTATAAGTTCGGTAGGAAATGTACTAAATATCTTCATGGAACATGATCTTTATTTAATATCCTAATGATTTTTGGCATAAAAGAAAAATCGATCATTTTGACCCATACAATGTATTGTTGGCTATTGCTACAAAATATACACATGCTGCATGGTTTTGTGGTCCAGGGTCACATTTGTATAAAGACCTATTTATACTGTGTGAAGAAAATATTAAATGTGACATTATAAAGACAAATGTAAATATTGGCTTTTCTATTGATATTACACTAGAGCCAAAGCTAGCCTAATTATTAAAATATTATCTGAAAAAATATTATTTAAATATTTCCGTATGTACTTTGTATTAAGTTGACAGTGCATCTTTTTTTCTACCCACCAGAGCAATGGCATATGTAGGTATAAACAAAATATTTGTAAAAATTCAATTCAGTTGAAATATAGCCTATTGAATAGCAGTTTTACAAAAAGTAACTCAAGGGTTCGTTTCAATGGAAATAAAGCTAGGGAACACATATGCTGGTTGAAATAAAAGGTGCAGCTTACCTCAGATGTACAGTAAGTTGCTCTGGACAAACCGCTTGCATGTGTAGTTAAGAAGACTTCCTAACCTGATCGGACAAAAACCCTTCTGAACCGAACAGAGACATTTCTATAGTGCAACCTATGTCTAAAGAAAAATGGGCCTCTAATGTAAAGCAATTACTCATTAACATTGCTCAGATCCTGTTGGCTTAATAATTGTGTTTGTGCATAGAAAAATCATGCATCACACCTGTCTAATTTGGGGTGGAAATAAATAATAATTTTAGAATTGGCTTGTTAAATAAATTGGGTTTTGTTGTTTGGCAATGTTAAACAGCTGATCAAATGTGCAACAAGCGCAGTGCAGTGATTGAGAAGCAGCCTTTCAGTCTAAAAACTAGCGGCCCGCAGTGTCTTTTAGTACGGCCCGCTGGATCATATTAGACTCGGATGATAAATTTTTTAACATTTGAAAAGCAAGTCACGTAAAGATTGCTTTCAGTTTATGATGTTAATACTATCTCCAACCAGGAGAGGTCGCTAGTTTCCAGCCGCTCCCCTATTAATTTCAGCGTAGTAGGACGTGCACTCTAA
>NW_015656168.1:211564-216728 GCF_001515625.1 Sinocyclocheilus rhinocerous
TTCTGTCCACTGACAACAAAGTTTTCCTTCTGAATTAGCATAACTGCACAAGTTTTATACTTAATAAAATCTTTAAAAACAAATGACATTAGTTATACTTTAATTTCCTTCAATAAAAAGGAAATTGAGTAAGACGGTGTAAAAGGTGTGTGGACGTGGATTAGTAACCTGGCCCCTTGGTATAAAGGAGAAAAAATGCTGGCCCTCGTCACTATCAAAGTTGCCCATCCCTGGTCTAAACCCTGAAACAAGTGCAGAGACATGGAGGACATCGCTACAGTAAAACATTAGCGCCATCTTGTGCTTGTATTGTAAATACGCACGAGGAACAGCAGTGAAAATCTATCTAGCTACAGGGATTGGACAAAATAATGTGGTGAACACCCATTATTATAGGAGTTAAATCATTTTTGTAGGCTACAGTGAAATTGTATCTCTGGGTTGCATATCAGTGTAATATGTGTATCTATCTATCTATCTATCTATCTATCTAAATGCTACTTCACCCAAAGCCGCTAGAGTTTGGTCCTACTATGAAAACTGCATGTTATAATAGACATAACTTACAGCACCAAGAGTTTCATCAGACCTTCATCTGTTCCCTCACAGATAACAATGTTCTATCTTGTTATCTGCAAGGGAATATTACATGGCCGTGTGCATTCCGGTGTCCTCGAATAGCCTTTAATGAGACCAGTAATTCCTAAACACCTGCTGCAGATGAAACGCTGTCATCTTCAGTGCAGCTCAATTAAAGGAAGTGTTTTCCTTAACCCTTCCATACACACACACACACACACACACAAATGCATGCGCACACACATTCTCTCTACAGTCTTTTTAATTCAGACATTTCAAAAAGTGACAACCACACTATGGGCTAATTACTAGCCTGTCATCTACCTTTGTATTTTGATGGATTCCATTCATGATGTGCTGTGCTTTTCCATAGCTTTTAGCAATAAATGCTTACTGAGGATATTATTAGCTTCTGTTTGCTTAGCAACGATAGCATGTGCCTGAAATGTGTCGTTTTGTTTTTTTTATTTTTTCCGCTGTAATTGAAACACTGAGACATTGGAGACGTGCAGTATTGAAGCAAAGCACGAAATTGGAATGAAATCTCTCAGCTACACGGAATTCGATTGCATATCTGTGCAATGGTATGTTCCCCATAATAATAACAATAAGCGCATTTCTATTAAAGCCAAATGGAAATCAATACATCTGCAAACAATATGCATTACTCACATCCTGTATTACAAGAGTACTATCAACAGGGGACAGCAAAAGATAGAGCTTCTCAAAGGGGGCAAACAACTGCATGCACTACAAGCACAAAAGTGCTGTTGCATATCACTGAAATCATGACAAAAATAAATATGAATGTACATAGAGTACAACTACTTCAATATTGTGTGCTAATTTATATAATCATCACAATTGTATTATTGATTGACATTCTATTATATTTATTGCAGGAAAACAATTCCTTATACTTCATAAATAAAAAATGAAATATAAATGCAAAATGTAAAATATTTTGAAAAAAAAAAAAACTGCAATATTCACATAATTACTTGTCATAGGCCAGCCAACAGATATACTGAGACACCTAATAAGCCATTAAAATATGAAGGTAATAGAAATATAGTCAAAGAAATATAAAAATCAACCAGAATTCAGTTCAGATTCTGAATTCGCTGCATTGAAAATGCAAACAAGATTGTTTTCTCTGTGGAATTTTGTGTTCAAGCAATGAAAAAGCAAGTATGGGCTAATAATACGACTCAAGTGGCCATTGAACATACTGAGAGGATAAAGTGAGCAAACAAGACCTAAGTGAAGGGTGGGATTATAACAGGCAAACAATATGCATATCAACCTAGATTAGGCACTAAATGCCACAGAAAGGATTGTTGGCTTACTGAAGACTTTGTAATTGCACAGAGAGGCGATTTTTAAAACTAAACTTAAAAAAAAAAAAAATCTAGTAATCTTTCTCTGTTAATGACACTGTGCAGATAAATGTGTGAAAATCACGTTCAGCAATGACAATAGTACAGACCTCTACATTCTTAGCTTGAGCCACAGATGTTGCCATAGTAACAGAGTATATCTTATGAAGTATGGCTCTTGTGTGTGTGGCTCTTGTGTGTGTGTGTGTGTGTGTGTGTGTGTGTGTTTCTGGAACTTATTTGGGCTTTCAGTGTAGGTATGACAACAGGCTGTTGAGTTGTTACACTGATTTGCATGTTAATAGATTTAACAGCTATGGTGTGCAACAAGCACACCATGCTGTTTAACCCCTAGCAAGGGTTCGCAACAATTGCAGTCATATAGCTTGAATTAGGATCAATATGGGCTTTTATGTTAATGGTATAAGATACTTGTAAACTAAAAATAGAGTCGCTTCAGATGGGAGCGAATCAATTCAGCATTGGGGTGGATATGGTTGCCAGTGGTATTAACTGTACATTGAGCCAGTACTTGCGCAATTTTTTACACCTCAGAAAAAATACATCCGTTTCGTAAAGATTAAAATTTTGCGCATCCTGAGGGAACTGACAATCCAAGGCAGGGATGATTGACAGGTGAAACTGTTCCAATCCACGGCTTTGACGCTCATGCAATCTGCCGAGAGCTGTAAGGCGACATTCATGAATTTCCCCTTCTTACCCCTTAATTCAACAATCTCTGCATAAAACAAGACGGGTGGCCCGTGGCCCTTGTTGAATATCCATAAAGAGTAAATTGTCTGAACCTGTTTGACTTTATAGCCCCCGCTCAGCTTAGGGAATCGCCTGGCGCACATCCCATTGACAAATATAATGAGGGTGTTTGATGTGAGGGCACTGTGGTACATAATGAGGTGTGCTGCTCTGAACACATAAAAGTACATCTGGCCTATGCTGGACCGCTGCGGGAGAAACTTTGAGCCCTGGTGGCCTGGACAAAAGATTTGGGTCCATTTTAATGGAGATCTGTATAAACTACATGTAGTTATGAACTTGTACATTTAATAATTTCAGATACATAAATGAAATGTTAGAGGATCTTAGAAGAAGAACAGTTTTTGTCCATAAAATGAATGCTAATGGGGTCAAAATGAAATATATATATGACATGACATGAAGAAACAGAACAACCCGAGACAGACTAAATCCAGAAGAACTGTGGCAATGTCTCCAAAATGCTTCAAGAAAACTACCTGCAAAGCTACACCAGTACTGTTAAAAGTTTTAGGCACAAAAATGCTGTAAAATGAGGATGCTGTCAAAAACAATGTCATAAATAGATTTTCTTTATCAATTAACTTCTATTAACTAAATGTAATCAACATTTGGTGTGACCATCCTTTGTGTTTAAAGCAGCTTTTGCTCTATGCGCACCTGCGCATAGTTTTTCAGGTAGCTTTGCAGGTAGGTTTCTTGAAGCATCTTGGAGACGTTGCCACAGTTCTTCTGGATTGAGTCTGTCTCAGTTTGTTCTGTTTCTTCATGTCATTCCAGACAGACTGTGCCATGTGCTTCTCGTCCGCGCTTGTTTACATCAGAGTGCGCACGCATCTTTCATGCAGCATACGGCGGTGTTGTGCATTTTGACCAGTTGATGGGAAAAGTATTCTTAAAATGCATTCAAAATTCGGAATAATTTGTAATATATAATTATTAACGGTATTTAGAAGTGCCCACGATAACAATATCGTGCATATTCATTACCGTGATATATCGCATTACCAAATACCGGCACAAGTCTAGTGCTCAAGCAAGGAGGTCAGTTTCATCCTCCATCATGGTCTTGCCTACCTACTGGTCAAGTAGTGTCCTTAAAGAGCTACTGTGTTTTCACAGCGAGGTCCCCAAAAAGACAGACCACCTCCCACATTTCATGCCCCCCCCCCCCCCAAAAAGGGGACCTTCATTCCAGACAGACTGGATGATGATCAGATCAGATCTCTGTGTGGAGCACTGGCTGTTGTCAGATCTGGAAATCTCACTGGATTATTACAATTAATGGCAAAATGAATGTTTGGAAATGTAAACTGATATTTCCTACTGACACACTACAGCAAAATATAGAAATAACTGACTTAAAACCATTTTATTTAGCTGGTAAAAATACTAGTGTTCTAATAATTTTGGCCACCACTGTATATTATACAATAATAAAAAAAAATTTGATTAAATTTAATTGATTTGAAATCCTGTGGGAAAAAATATAAATGGTAAATCACATTATATGTCATTTTACTGTAAAGTATTGCCAAAATTATGTTTTTTAGAAGTAAAAACAACAAATGAGCATGTAATTTACAATGAAAAACGTATTCACACACACACACGCGCACATTGTAATTGTCTTTTTTCTGCTGAATTTCTGGCAACCACAACTATAAATTTAACGGGATATATCTTACAGTGTTCAGTTGCTAACAGTATATCTATCAAAGCTTGTACAGCGTAGGTTAAACATCATTATATAAGAGTATCCAGATCCATCACAGGCTGCTAGCGACTGAAATGTAGATATCTATCAGTGTAGAAATAAAGATGGATGACAAACGTCATGCCAATGGAGACCTTTGACGTAGTCAATTGTTAGACCGAGCCAACAGGATGCCCATAACTTTTAGCACTGGCATCCTGATACACTGTATTTGGTTAATACTTAACCTGCACATCCTGCCACCAGCCTGTAAGGCACAAAGAAGCAAAAAGGGTAGAGCTGCCCAGTGAAGGAATGGGCTTCCCTCAACTGATCACCAATGGCAGTAGGCTGACACTTCATGAATGCATTGATTGAGCCATCAATCCAGTCGGCTGTCGGCGCTCACTGAGAAAAGGACGAGAGAAACAGGATTGAGATCGGTCTCCCATTGACTTCTAATAGATCTGAATGGCCAGCCGACTCTAAGAGGATGCAAACGGTATCTAACAAGCGGTGAACATCAGGAGATCAAAGGTGCTCCTGCTGGTTGATGTATGGCACCCCTCCACGTGGAATATCTTGAGAACAGAAATACTGTCCAAAACTCTTTGACTTGTCAGCAAAATGAACTAGATTAAAATCAAACTTGTGAAAAATACCTCCACTGTCCTTACTGTGAGCAAATATCACATTTTCCTAGGTGAAGATTGTGTTGTGTCCAGGGAGTGACAAT
>NW_015656168.1:216803-217376 GCF_001515625.1 Sinocyclocheilus rhinocerous
ACAGTTGATGACTTCTGAAAAAAGAAAAAATTAAAGTAGAAGATTTTAATTCATTTTATGGAACATATTAATAGTGTAATGTTACCAACACGCACACACAAGTAATTTGGATTACATAATAAGATTCCAAAAAGCATAATCGGATTATATTACAAATCAAAATGTTCATAATCAGATCGCAGTTACTTTTTATGGATTACATGATTACATATTTTTCACACAATGGTAGTAAGGGGGGGGGAATTTCATTTGCCCTAATTCTTTTTTCTCTCTTAAATTGTATTGCTTTTATACAAGCCTTTGCTGTCTGTTTACTAACAGATATGGGTGTCATGCCATAACATATTTTGAATACGACTGAGTTTATATTTAATGTGAATGTGACATTGAAAGTTAATGTGAATAAAAACATTGCAAGTTAGACTACTAATCATTGTAAAATAATGAAAGCAAACAGGATGCGTTTCTGCCGTCTCGGTCTGTGAACTTGAGCGCGAAACTCCGTGTATACTTCCCTTACAGACATGAAAAATATATCTATAGAGAGTGAAATGTCTACTTTCAAATGAAACA
>NW_015656168.1:227196-229510 GCF_001515625.1 Sinocyclocheilus rhinocerous
ATACTAATATAATTTCATACAGAGAATAGAGAAGCTAAATCTCTATCGGAAACACTTCCTCTCAGTAGTAAATGCTGATAATTACTGTAGAGAAGAGACTTCATGTGTGTTCCCAGTGGTTCACAACCATCTCACCTTATGCAGCCTTGTGAGGATAAGAAAACTAGGTTTTCTAAAAAGAGAGAGCAACTATTGTTTCCTGCTCTGCTTTTAAAGGTAAGGTCCTATTTAATTTGCACAGCCACCAAACATCCAACCTATGTCATTTCAGTAATCAACATGCTTTAGATGAAGTCGAATAATTATACAATTTATAATGGCCTGCTAATTAAGGACATAATGACAGGTTTTTCTAAGTGCCATAGGGATATGCCGGTATCAAATTTTCATGTTGCGATTAATTGCTAATGCTTTTATCACGGTATACGGTATTATCACGATATTGAAATTTAGTTTTAAAAAAGTGCTGTCATAATACAGTATAACAGGTTTAATAACTTTTTTCTTATAACAAAAATAACTGAACATTTAAATGCAATAAAGCAATACAGAAAAATGTATAAAGTTAAAAAGTTTTACACAGATTAAAGTGCAAAAGAACTATAAAGACCAATAGGTATCACTTTACAATAAGACCTCATTAGTTAACCTTAGTTAATGCATTAACATTCACAATGAGCAATAGCAACATTTGCTACAGAAGTTATTAATCATTGTTTAAAAAATACAAGTCGTAGTTCATGTTAGCTCATTAAATAACACAGTTGCAACTTTCAATTTTAACAACGTGTTATTAAATATTGGAATACCTAAGATTAATGAATGTTCAGAAGAATTTTTCATTGGCAGTTTAACTAATGAATTAACTAATGTTAACTAATGAAGCCCTAATGTAAAGTGTGACCGAACAATAAAGAATCAAAACACTTTCAAACAATATCTAGGGCATGTTGTAGTCCAGATTAAAATGTAAAAAAAAGTTTGAAAATAAATAGCCTATTAAGTCTAAATATTAAGTATATTTAATAAGTATTTGGCGCTGTGATGAACATCATAGCAAATACACAAATCTGAATGGCTATTTAAATCATTTAAACATGATTCAGAAACAGGAAGCAGTGCAGCTGCTTTGTTTACAGGGTTTCCGGGGTAAAGGCTGCATTTAAATGAATGATTATATTATTATTATTATCATTTCTGCAGTTTAGCGCCATCTGCTGTCAGAGAGTGAAAGTGCGCTTTCATCCAGAGCGTCTCTCACATGTTCCGCCATGTGCTTCACATCCGCGCTTGTTTACATCAGAGTGCGCACGCGTCTTTCACGCAGCATACAGCGGTGTTGTGCATTTTGACCAGTTGATGGGAAAAGTATTCTTAAAATGCATTCAAAATTCGGAATAATTTGTAATATATAAATTATTCACGGTATTTAGAAGTGCCCACGATAACAATATCGTGCATATTCATTACCGTGATATATCGCATTACCAAATACCGGCACAAGTCTACTTTGATGATTGGTTGATATCAGAAGGGAGGCTAGCCTCCCTTGCAAGGGTTCTTTTCTCAACACTCCTCAGCGCTGAAAGTGAACACTCGATGGTGATTAGCTCATTTTTTTTTACCAATGGAGGCACAATACATCGGGCAGGACATCCAAACGCTCGCCTATCATTCATCGACCTCAAATATGGCTTCTGAAATATGTCAGTATTAGCAACTTTACATGGCCGCTCAATCTAATGTTAACCTAGAGAAATGTGCGCTGTTCAAGTGTCTGTGCTGAGAGTGGAAACTGAACAGTTGCGCTCACTTGCTCTTAAAATACTCCGTAATTTTTGGTCATACAGATAAATGTATTACATCTTTCGAATCTGTAAAGACTCTACGTTTATTTGTGTGTGTATTTGTGTGAGCACAATACCGCGCTATTGTAAAATAATGAAAGCAAACAGGATGCGTTTCTGCCGTCTCGGTCTGTGAACTTGAGCGCGAAACTCCGTGTATACTTCCCTTACAGACATGAAAAATATATCTATAGAGAGTGAAATGTCTACTTTCAAATTAAACAATTCAAATGGAAAACAAATTCTCAGATCATGTGATCCGTATGAAACATGAATACAGGCGCATCACTGCGGAGATGACGATTCAGTGTCACCGACTTCATCTCTGAAGCTGAAAACACAGAAAACACTAGTTTATCAAATTATTAAAATGTTAATGCAGTTTCCTTACTGTTTTTCACTGATACATTCATAATCATTACTTCTGCCTGCACGCTGGGACACGGTTTATGTGTGCGTTTGAGTGC
>NW_015656168.1:231310-239970 GCF_001515625.1 Sinocyclocheilus rhinocerous
TGTTTACACTATGAAATTAATATCTTACAGATTCGTACACACATTTGCACTTTGTTGTTTCTGACGAGAGAATTCCCCAGAAAGAGCTATTCAGTCGGCGAGCGAGTGAAGAAAACACCGCATTTTAGCGATGACTCATCTGAACACCTCTGATTGGTCTTTGCATTCATAAGCGCAACAGCATCGTGTGTGATTGGTTAATGCGCAGTGCTGTACAAATGCGTCTGTCTCTGGCTCAGCGCCAGCCAGCGAACGCAGATTTGAATTTAGCAGCTGATGATATGACGCGCTGAACATTCTAATCACACAGGTGTGATTGTATTAAATATGGAAAATATTAATCGGCTATGTTTTGTCTTTTGGAAGCTGCATTCAAAATCCACTTTGAATGGGTATGAGGGATGGCTCAACTGTGTAATTATAAATGTAATTGGGGAAATTACGGATGTAATTACATGCAGGTGTTTTTTTAATTATAAGTACAATGTAAAAACAGTAGTTAGTAGTTCATAGTTAATAGTAGTTAAGACCACCTAATATAAAGTGTGACCCTTTTTCTCTTTTAAATTTTTCTTTTCCAAAATTCTACTGTGTGTTATTCCATTTGGCTTAGACTATATTCACAATATAGGATGGCCATGTAAATGTCATGTAAATAATTTTGTGATCCATGCATCTAAATTTGGGGGGAAATACATCACCTCTCAAGCAATTATAACTATGTATTAGAATTAGAATTAGACTAATATTTCTGCAAGTTACTAAACACTGGTAATGTATAGCTGTGAAACACTATGTCGTCATCATAGCCAGTGACCTTCAGTAATTGTTGGTTCTGGAAGTCTGGACAAAAAATATTTAAACCCTAGAAGACTTTGGGAGTGTATGTTATTTTTGTTGTCATATTTATTAATGCTAGTTCATCTAATGCAGGGATTCCCAAATATTTTTGTCAGCCAAACCCCTGTCAGTATATCCCTGAGGAAGTTATTTCAATAATTTAACAAGACATTTGCATGTTCATAGTTCTCTGGTGTCAGTTAATAGTCACACTGCTATGCAGGTAAACAAATTAAGTTTTTTTTTTTTTTTTTTTTTTTTTAAACAATTTCTTTTTATTTTAAATTTTTATAGTTAAACCTGATGCAGTTATTACATTAAGTTCAGCTTGGGAAACCCCAGTGTAATGTAAAGTTTAATGCACTTCATGATGTTGATGTCAAATAATGGATAATCTATTTTCTTTCGCTTTGATTTTGATAATGGAATCTATTTTCTCTCTTTTGATTCTCTTTGATATATACATCTACCAGTTCTCATGTTGCTATTTGGTTCAGAATCAGAATCAGAAAGAGCTTTATTGCCAAGTGTGTTTACACACCAGTGTTGGGCAAGTTACTTCCAAACGCTGTTCATGATGGTGAGTGGGGAGAGTGCAGGGAGGTTCCTCCTGAAGTCCACTATCATCTCCACAGTTTTGAGCGTGTTAAGCTCCAGGTTGTTCAGGTTGTACCAGACAGCCAGCTGCTCAACCTCCTGTCTGTAAGCAGACTCGTCTCCGTCCTTGATGAGGCCGAAAGCTCCAGGTTGTTAAGACTGCACCAGACAGCCAGCTCTTTAACCTCCTGACTGTAAGCAGACTCGTCACCGAATGAGGCCGATGAGTGTTGTGTCGTCTGCAAACTTCAGGAGCTTGACAGAGGGGTCTTTAGAGGTGCAGTCATTCGTGTAGAGAGAGAAGAGCAGTGGGGAGAGTACACATCCCTGAGGAGCTCCAGTGCTGATTGTGATAGTCCTGGATGTGAGTTTGCCCAGCCTCACTAGCTGCTGCCTGTCTGTCAGGAAGCTGGTGATCTACTGACAGACAGAGGTGGGCATGGAGAGCTGGGTCAGTTTGTCTGAGAGAAGGTCAGGCATGATGGTATTGAAGGCCAAACTGAAGTCCACAAATAAGATCCTTGCGTAATTCCCAGTTTTGTCAAGGTGTTGCAGGGTGTAATGCAGTCCCATGTTGACTGTGTCATCCACAGACCTGTTTGCTCTGTAGGCTCCAGAGAGGATCCAGCAAGAGTCCAGTGATGTCCTTCAGGTAGGCCAGGACCAGTCGCTCAAATGACTTCATGACCACAGACGTGAGAACAACAGGTCTGTAGTCATTAAGTCCGGTGATTTTGTTTTTTTTGGGGGGGGGGCCGGAATGATGGTGGAGCGTTTGAAGCAGCAGAGAACTTCACTCAGCGCCAGTGATTTGTTGTTGTTATGTATCTACATGTACTATATGCATATAGTTCAACCCAGGGATGTTTTTCATACATTTAATTCAAGCCATATATATGTTTCGAGGACATAAATCGTACTGAAACTGTTTTCATTGCAATATATGCACATATAATGTTAACATTAAAGTGATCATGCATTTAATAGTTATTATATACTTGTATCACTTATATCATGTTTTTAATTCTTTGGAAGTTTTAGATGGAAGTCAAACACATCGATGTCTAACATACACAGCTTCTTATAAACCTATTCTTCGAGTGGTAAAAGTTCTATCTAACCATAACACAATCCTTAAAGAACTATTTAAGAGTGTGCAGGGGGCCACTGTCATACACACTTTTATGTCTGTGTGGTATTTTATGTGCAAGTCACTTTGCAGTGCTTCTACAACAAACTTGTCAATTCTCAAGCATACACCAGTGTGAAAATGTAAGCATAAAAAGCAACATGTCTGTTCAGACACAAATGATATATGTGCATACAGCTCATGCACATATAATGGCACCATGATTCACAGGCAGCGTTGAGGAATAGTACAGCAAGTGTATGTATAGACTACTCCTGCTGAGCCCTGACAGTGTGAGTTAAGCACAGCCAACCCACTCATTTGCTAATGCCCTTTTGGAACAGGATTTCAATTATTACATTCTGATAGTGTGGGGGTGGTGGGGGTTGGGGGGTGGTATAAAAAATGGATAAACATGCAGGAATCTATTGCCATATAGAAATGTAATCTACAAACAATATTAAGCAAAAAATCTATTAACCCAAAATGCAGAGGCCAAAATAATAGGTTATAAAATAACACATTTTTTGGCAATGATTATAGTGGCACAGCACTGGAGCCTGTTTCTGATTTCGGATTCCAGTGTGTTCAGATGTGGTAAACTTCATTTGAGGTAACTGTTGCCTCACTGTGGCACTCAATCGTCTGACACGGCATGTGAAACCATTGGCAGCGGTGTGACTGTGACTGACCACATTGTTTTCTCTCTCACGCTTAACAATCTCCATTTCTCTCCATATCCGAATACATGTCATGCTGTTTCTTTCTTTTTATCTAAGCCAATTTCATCCTCTCTTTCTCTTTCTTTACCTCTTTACCTCTTCCTCTCTTTCTGACACACGCTGACATGGGTGGCCCAATGTGACATAGCCGTTGCTGGCCAAGCCTCATTACCGCGGCACAAATGTCAGCCACACCACAATCACTGTCCCGCTGAGGATAGGGTAACGGCCTCTACTCAAGCCTTTTTTTTTTTACTTTTAACTATGAATGTGTGCTATGGATGCATGGGTATTTTTGCCTTTTTTGCTTAATGTGTTGAGTAACCGGGACGAATATCTTTATATTGGGCTTTAATAGAGTATATACAACTTTTACTGTATATTTATATATATATATATAAAAACTGGAGCTGTTGTTTAAATGTCAGTAAATTGATGCATCTTATCAAGTTTGGATTTCGACTAAAAAGTTGGCTGCAGCAGTTGCACACTCACATGTTTATGTTTAATCTGAACATCTATTTTGAGCTAAATTTTGATTTAATATGGTAACAGTAGCATTCACACTCATTACCTGTCTATTCTTAACACTGTATCCTGACATTTAACCCCACATCAGATGCATTGCCCATCAGGTTGGTCCAAAATTAAGGCTTAAGGCTTTAAATCCTATATGTTGCATTATTCAATTTAATAAGTACTGTATTGGACAGTTCTAACAGTGTTGTAATACTCAAGTCAGGACAAGAATCCTGGCCGAGTCTAAATGCAGAGACTTGGATTTGAGACAGACTCGAGTATTACATCACTGCCCTCTACAAAAAGCAACAGTCCTACCTTAACTTTAGTACATGCACTCATTTTTGTCAAACAGAATGAATTAAATCTGATTGCAGATTTCAAAAGTACTGTTTACATTTACTCTAATCTTAGCAATCCGACTGCAATATTAGCTTTACAAGCAAAACTTTTGCCCACATGCAGAGCATCTGTAGTCACGCTCAGAAGAAAGTTACAAATTCATATAAAGCCACAGTGAGTAGTAACCTAAAGGCAATTAGTGTTACCTCAATGACATATCTAAAAAGAAAAATCAGAAAAACTTTTTATTATGTATTTCTTTGTATTTTTCTTAAATATCCAGTCTTTTCTGTCAACTAGCTCATTCCACCTGGCGACATGTAGCCTACTGCACTGCACATGTGCATTAGGAATTTTTGTACTTTTTTTGTACTTTTACACACATTCCAGTTATATAAAAGATGGTTTCTTGATAATATTATACATTTAAAGTCAAAGAAAAATCCTTACAGGACATCAACATTTAACATAAAATTTTGTTCACTGGTGCGCTACACCCTATCAAAAAATGAACACAAAATAATATTTCATTTCCAGCAGATAGTCTAACCCACAAAAAGACATGCATATGGCCTATTTGTTTGTAATCACCATTCTCCTGCTTCATTATTATACCGACTGAATTGCATTAACTCCTAACAGTTTGAAATGAACTGTTCTGGGGCCTAACGGCTCTTTGCCTCCACCGCACCATCAAGGACAGCTCCGAACTGTTCCACCATGTGATTGAATTGCTTTCAGGCAATTCATCTCACTCAAAACGTTCACCTCTCCATTCCGTTTTGGCGCACCGTGACGCTTAACCCTTGTTGCCATAGTGATGTTTCACCGTGGATAACAGCGGTAGCCTGGACAAGACTCCTTGACCCCTTGGATTAACTTGCCATTTAGTGCGGAATAAAAACACCTCAGCAAGTTCTCGAATCCATCCACTAGTGTCTACCCTGACCAGTAATACTAATGAAGAAATTCGCTTTCGGAACAATGGTGAGAATCAAACACTTAAATGTTTGCATAACGAGCTCTTTTACCTCGCCACTTCTCCATCTTAATCATTTGCACTCTCCAAAACACCCACACCCTTCTTCAGGATCAGAGACAGGACCGTCGGGCCGGGAAGCCATCCGACGAATTAATCCGCTAAGGCTGATTGCCATCAGTAGCTTATGATTATGCACCCTGATTACGAAGCCCACCCGAGGACCACGCTACGCCGGCTACACATCGTCAAGGTGGATATAAAATCACGCAATGATTGCACTGGGATGGATCAATCTAGCGGCTGCATCGTCTTTTAGCTTAGTCTGAAGTGCAACTATGATTATTAAGGTGTACTTGAGACCTATATAGCTAGTAACACTTAACGAGACCTCCGGCTTTTAAAAGTCGGGCCTTTACGCGTCATAAAACAAACACTTAATTTGACGGACATGGAGAAATTTCACTGACTGTGAACTGGCGACTTGAAACAGACAATGAATCTGCCTATATAGGCTAGAATGGCCTTTTTATCAGTCGTTCTTGGGCTCAATTTAACTACAGTAGACTAATTAACAACAAACTAAACTTTTTTTTCCCCCTTTTACTGTAAATAGTTGACTGTGTTCACTGATTTGATAAAAAAAATGCTCGTAATGCAAGTAATTCTGCTCCAGCTAAGACCCAGCAAGTTTTTTCCTTCATGACTCTTACATTTGTTCATTATGAAAATCTTCACAAATGAACACAACTTTTATTAATTTTGAGGCTTAAATACATTTGGCAGAAGTAGGGAGCTAAGCGAACTACACCACGATCGCATGACTTCAAAGTCATCATCACTAAGCTTCCAACAGCTGTTTCAGTCTGTATTTAAAAAACATTTTTCCTGAAAGTTTGAGTTTGAATAGTTTTTGGAGCGTAAGTGTAAAGACAATGAAGCTGTGAAAATGGACTAGAGAGTAGATGAGTTTTTCTGCATGGTGTGATGATATTTAATGTCACCGACAACCTCTGTCCCATTTTAGCAATCGCCTTTGACAAGTGAAAGCTTTTAAAAAAAAACCAAGAGGGTATTGATGGATTTTATGTTGTAAAATAAAATGTGTAAATATATTCACCTTATTTTGTGCATTTAATTAAAGACCAATTCAAACAGCCCATTTACTTCGATGGAACCAGAAGTGCTTAAATGCTAACGTTTGTCCTACAAAAATACGTCATACCTGCAGCATTATTACAATGAAGATTCTGACACGCCAATTATGTGGCTGTTGATATCTGTATGAGACATATAGGCTATGGCTGCCTAACGTAGGCTGTTGCTTTTTTAGAAACATGGAGCACCATCAACCCAGAGGAAAACTTTCACCAAAATTTGAGTTTTAATAGTTTTATATATTTTTTTTTTACTTAAGTGAGGGGAGTAGAATGAGTTGAGCTAATGGAACTATAGGGTTTCATTTGGATTTTAGCCTAACTCCCATCATCAGTTGAGGGAAATTGACACTTTGTGAGCCTTGGTTATATTTAGAAAATATGGTATGCTTGGTTTCTGGTTTAAATATTAAAAATGAGGGGGTTTACACAGCAATACCACAAAAGAACCATTTTCAGTTCCCCAAAGAACCTTTCAGTGAACAGTTCTTAAAAGGAACATTTTTTTTCCCAATGTGAAGAACATTTAAGGTTTTTCATGAAAGCATCAATGCCAATGAGGAACTTTTTTTTTTTTTTTTAAGATTTCAAAAATAGATAATTGCAGTTATGCCATTGGAGAACCATTTTTTGTGCGAGTTCTGGAAAGAACCGTTTTTTCTTAGTGTGAAGAATATTTTAATACTTTTTTTTTTCTTTGGTATCTGTGGTTCCATGAAAAACCTTTAACATAATGGATCCTTTCCATTCCACAAAAGCTTCTTTGAAGTGAAAAGGGTTCTTTAGATTCTTAAAATGTTCTTCACACTGAAAAAAAAAAGCTTTTTTAAAGAACTCTTCACTCAAAGGTTCATTGGGAACCAGAATTGGTTCTTGTTTGGCATTGCTGTGAAAAAACCCAGATTTATTTTTAAGAGTTTAGTCTAAAGGACCTTTTGTGGAATAAAAAAGGTCCCTGAATTTTAAAGGTTCTTCATGGAACCATCGATGCCAATAAAGAACCTTTATTTTTAAGAGTGTAGGCTTCCATCTCTTCTCCTCCCTTTTGAAAATGTGAATATCATTCATAGAAAGCCACTACAGTACAAAAGCAGCACTTAAACACTTATCCATGACACACCCTGTTCCGAAGAGGACAGTGATGGCATCAGACGAGATCTATGCCACAGTTTGATCAAATACATTACGGCG
Source organism: Sinocyclocheilus rhinocerous (assembly GCF_001515625.1). Taxonomy (NCBI): domain Eukaryota; kingdom Metazoa; phylum Chordata; class Actinopteri; order Cypriniformes; family Cyprinidae; genus Sinocyclocheilus; species Sinocyclocheilus rhinocerous. The sequence continues at coordinate 238,787 of NW_015656168.1, forward strand.
TAATGTAACGTTTTATGGTCCATCACACGCTGATCACTGACAGTAGCCAGAGTGTCATGAAGACAGCACAGACTCTTACGCATTGGAGTGGGAGCCAGTGATGTACTGCCAGCGGGACGCGTCATGCATACAGGGCAGACTACATGCTGAGGAGTCCCTATCACTGCTGCTTAGCACTTGGCGACAGATTGCAAGATCTCAGAGCCAGTGTAGATGTCTGCATGAGAAGGGCAGGACAGATGGGAGGAGTATTACACAAAATAACATTTATAGCAAATGTTGCTTGCCGTACCATTTGAATGATGATTCTCAGTGAAAAGCTTTCTCCTTAAACACCTCAAGAAATTGTTTTATTCATAAATATTTGTCATAAAAATAACAAACATCAATGTTCATCCAAAGTATTGCGTATAAACGGTCTTGATATGTACAAAATCATTTCTGCAGTATAATTATTATAACTTAAGGCAACTTCACATTTTCTACATTTTCCCCATTACCTCTATTGAATAATTCAGCTAGTACAATACAAAAGCTTTTAGACTGAAAGGCATGTTGAAACTGTTCTTAGTATCAAGTGAAAGAACTATTGAAAACTGCAGCAACGTATGCTTTCTAATCACTCAACAGCAGTGTCGAACCCTGTGCGATTCTACTTTTTTCTCAACACATCACAAAATGTAGGAGCCATGTGAACTGGTTAGTTCGTATTTCATGAATTAGGCGGTCACACAATAACACACAATTGTGGTCTGGTAAAAAAAGTAGAGTACCTGTTATCGAATAGCAAATACTTAGGGCAGACAATGATATTAAAAAACGGCTTAATACATTCAAATTATGGACTGAAGAAATTCAATAAATTCAATAAATCTTATGCATGCCCTGTGTTTTCCATAACACAAGGGACACATTGAAAATAAAGATATAAATAGTCTTTCAGTTCAAAATAAAATGTAAAAAGTAGCACTTGTTAGAAAAATACAAATGATCATTGGCATATAAATTTATTTATTTATTCCCATTCGCTGTGTGGATTTGACAACAGTAGAACTGGATTGTTTAATTGTACAACACAATTACTAATCGATAGAGCATAGCAACAAAATGAAACAGATATAAAGGGGAAAATACGTTGTAAAAAACTTGGCACAAATGAATCAATAATGACACCATGTTGTAAA
>NW_015656168.1:243914-256794 GCF_001515625.1 Sinocyclocheilus rhinocerous
ATTTGACAACAGTAGAACTGGATTGTATAATTGTACAACACAATTACTAATCGATAGAGCATAGCAACAAAATGAAACAGATATAAAGGGGAAAATACGTTGTAAAAACCTTGGCACAAATGAATCAATAATGCCACCATGTTGTAAAACGAGGTAAATCTGACTTGTGCTATGAAGCATCTATCAGTGATTATTAATATCACGTAAACATTTACATGCATTTTTAAAGAATTCTTAAACAGGTGACAGCGTTAGAATAGAAAAGACCAAAAGCACGAATTAAAACCATTTTTAAGTTCGAAAGTGGAGATAAGTGCAATACATTCCAGCTGTGCGTTTTACTGCCGCATTACAATGCAAGGTCGAGGTTGGAGCTGTTCCATAGTGAAAGTGCTGAACTGCAGTTCATGTGTTCTGCAAAACACGCTCCTCGATTAAGAAATATAATGGTCGAGGACAAATTATAAATAAATTTTTTTTTAAAAACACTCGATTTAAGTTTATGCGCTTGCTGCACACACTCCAAGCTGCACGCAAGGTTCAATGTGGGAGGTCCAGTTTTAAATTTCTATCTATTCCCTATTTCGCGAAAAAGGGATCCGTCACCTCAGTGGACCTTTACGCTCATGCGGGTCGCTTGAATCAGTTGCCACGGCGTTCATTTGAGCTTTGGAGTTGTAATCTGTAGCCTAAGCAACTGTTTTAGTAAGCTTGAATCTTCCAAGACGGTAAGATTTGACATCACGCACAACGAGCGCTCATTACGCCTTCCATAATTGTCGCTTAAATGGCCTCGGGTAAAGTGAACGGCCACGCGTTGACTACTTGTGGCTTCAACTCCATCTTTTCTTTCTGTTTGAGATGCACCCGACCGTGCCGTTTCCTTTCGTCGCTCCTGGCAAAGCGTTTGCCGCACACGTCGCAAGAAAAGGGTTTCTCGCCGGTGTGAGTGCGGGTGTGCGTGGTCAGATGGTCGCTTCTGCTGAAGCTCCGCAAACAGATGCGGCACTGGAAAGGTTTGTGTCCCGTGTGGATGCGGATGTGCCTGTTGAGCTCATCCGACCGTGAGAAGCGCCGGTCGCAGGTCTCCATCGGACACCTGAAGGGTTTCTCCTTGGCCGGTCCAGTAGAGGAAGCGGGGCTCTTTCTTACACGATTAGGCTTCTGAGCCCGTGTGTAAGTTTGACTGAAAGACTCCGGCAATAATGATGAATACAGTACCGAGTCTATTGTGGAAGTCGAGTAGGTTGTGTCGCAACTCGACTGGAGTTCAATATTTGGAAAAATGGTCGGTTTTAAAAGACTGGTGGGTGGGATATCCATAACTGGAGTGGAGTAGTTAAACATGGGAGCGCTGAAGCCCTGTGTGCAAGTATCTCCAAAGCACTGCTCCTGTTTAAGGGTACTCTCCACTTTGAATTCAGTCTCTGGGTTTGTGCAAATGGGAGAATAAGAGTCCAAAAGTTCTTTCACGTCCACCTGTTGTTGATCAGCTTGAAAACTATTCGACATGGAGAACGGCTCTGACTGGAAGCCTGTATCCAAGTACGACTTATTGAAGGACCCCCACTCGTAGCAGCTGCTCTCGAATTCATTTTTGATGACCACCGGGAACGTCGCGCTCTCGGACAGCGGCTCCGCGTCTTGCGCTGAGGAGGCAAAGTTTAAATGCGCCGCAGCAGAGTCTTGGGCCTGCGTAGCAGTCTGGGAGTCCTGGTAGCTGTGGCCTTGCTGTCCCGGGGAATACAGCGGAGGGGTGGTGCAGGTGGAGGCCTGCGTCTGGACCCCCTCGTCGCCGAAGCTGCTACGGCTTGCGTTCATCGTTCCGTCTGCGCACCGATGCGCATCCGACACAGGGGTAGTTGAGATGCCAACGATTTCGGTGATCATATTGAGCAGTGTTTCCGTGCTGCAAGGTGTTCCTTGAGATGTTTCCACATAGAAGCTGCCTGAGTAAGCTAGGGAGGTTGCGTAGCTTTCTTTCGGACCCTGACAAGAGTTATACTGATCTGTACTCGTGGGCTCCGTTTTGGGGGTAATAGGCGCCCCTGGGATGGAGAAAAAAACAGGCATGCGTCAGTGCCTTAAGTGAAATGTGCAATCAGTTATATAACTACATAGTTTCGTGAGTGGCTTAAATGAACTTGCACTATATAATTTTTCATGTACTGAAATCTGGTCTATAACAAAAAGCGCTGAAATCTGGTCTATAACAAAAAGCGCTAAGATTTTTATAGATCTGTCAGAAACTCACCGTGTGCAAACTGGGCAGGTGCTGTCCTTCCAGAATCCATGAAAACATCCTGGCTGTCTTTGGAGCCGTGAGTTTCCATCCCTATCGCAGAACTGTTACAGTTTTCAAACTGGGAGTAAAAAGAATCTTGAGAGTTCAAATCCATGTTGTTAAGCATCTTTCCGTGAATGGCTTTCCAATGGCTGTCAGTCCGAGCAGGTTATTGATAAGGGGGTATTGCAAACACAAGAAAGAGCAAAAGCCGATCCGTGAAGGCGTTCGACCAAAAAAGAAATGTAAATACTTTGGAATCCCCCCTTTTTGAGATCTGCGTCAAGGTAATATAGCTCTCCAGCTATCTGTAGATGTGTAGATCTGTTGATTCTCACACCAACGGCTTCCCTTCGCTCGGCTTTTATACACTCCGTCTCACCGATCAGCCCTCCTCCCCATTCATTGTCTCCAGTGAGAGGATTCCCCGCTGCGTGTCATCTTCGTGACCATATATGGACAGAGGATATGACGGGCTTCCCCAAAAAAGGAGAGTTACGGTTCTGACGCTTCAACAAGACTGTCGTTAAGTGTACGGGAACGACTGAGAGCAAGGCTTAAGCTATGAATGTTTCTTAGCTAGCCTAATTAAAACTAAAGCATTATGCATTAGGCTGCATTTTCGTAGACATCTGAACGCGCTCCTAACGGAAATGAACGGAAAGTGTAAAAAAAAAAAATCATTTTTATTTTCAGTCGCCGTCAAATCAACCTCTAAAAATTCGACATCGAATTGCAGCCTGTTTGCTTTAATTTCGTTTTATGAACGTCTTGTAAAACTGAACTAATTTACTACTAGATATTTAACAAACATCACACACGTTTGACGACATGCTGTTGTTCATTGCGACATAAGAAATATTTGCGTAACAATTAACGGACTGTGCGAGTTTGTTTGGACATGCAAATAAGTTATGCGGTACAAAGGCATTGCAGTACGCTTCAACATGTAGCATAAAACGTGGAAAGCAACTCTCATTAATATCCCCCTCGTTTTTTTAGCTAAAGTTATAGTATTAACTTAAGTTTTTCACCTCATAAAATTTTTGTCATTTCAATGACTAGGCTGTAAAGTCATTGCATTCCTAAAATTGACGTTTACTAAAACATAAGCTCGACTGCTTGTAGAATAGATATACTTTGATACAGATAAAACACTTCAAAGAACATCATATAATAGATAGAAAACTAATTATAATGTACAACATTAAGTAAAACGGCCTGAGACAAATTTGAATATTTTCCTCAAACATGTAGATTGTTGAGACGCTCTGCCATCCTGTCGCGCAGAGCTGGCGGTAAAAGTGCTCTGTTGTCCAGCACCATGGAGAGCGCCACTTGAAATAGCAGGCTGCTCCATTCTACATTAAACACATACAATACATTAAACGCAATTCATTCAAATACTTAAAGACCTCTTCATGATCATGGTTTCAATTTCTAAATGAAAAGTCATTTTCTATTTTTTGTAGGTTACAGTAAAGTGCAAATGTTAGCCTAATTATTCTTTAAAAATAATAAGCAGTCACTATAAGCTAAAATTTTGGACATCTTTATTTGACATTGACCCATGTACTGCTCTCAAATTTAGGCCAATTACTAGGATTTTGCCTCTTCACCAAGAAATTACAGCAATATTGAACATATTGAACACTAATATTGAATTGTTATCGAACAATATTTAAAAACAGCTTTTCTAAGGCGGCATTTCACAAGAACATAAAAGTAGCCTAGATTTTAGATTAATAAAATTAAAGTTATGTTTTGCAGCTTCTTAGCCAAACGTTCTAAAAATTACAACAGTAGCACATGGAAACTCCTACACTGGTGGCTACACTCTCTACAACTACAATTCCCTGTTGCAAAATCCAGTTTAATCTGGAAACTGTGCCTTGGAACATAGTAGCTCGCTGACCAGCCAGCACGCTCAAAAAACATCTTGAACTGTGGTTCAAGCTTGTCTGCCAGCTAATGATCAGAGCTATCATGTTCCAAAACACAGCCTCAAGTTTAAGCAGTATTTTATGGCATGGTTTGCAAAACCCCTGTTAAAGACCCACTGGGGACAATGATGTCCACTTGTCCTGTAATAGGTAGGTGAAAACTTTATGAGAAGTACAGGTGGCTTTAAAATCACTTGAGAACTGTGGTTTGCCCCATCCAACTGAGCAGTAATAGCTGTGACTGCCACTCTTGTGCAATATAACTTTGCACAGGCCACTGCAGCACCAATGGAGGACAAAAAGAGACGAGGAAGAATATGTTGAGCAGTAGGCTGAAAACAGCGAGGCACTCATTTAGCACATGCCTACTCAAGTATCCTTTGTTCACCAAATCTATTTATGTATATTTTTATTTTTATTTTATTGTATGGCTTATTTTTTTTATTGAACAGCATGTGCATAGAATAGTTGAAAAATATTGGCAGTTGCAGTATTTTTCATTTATTTTGGACCAGCCTTGAGTAAAAAAGATTGGCCATGTAACCCATTTAGGCGAGGTTTCCATAAATACATATGCACGATGACAAAGAAGTGGCCATATGCACGATGGAATTGGCTTTGGTGGTGCACAAAACATTCCTCTTATTATAATGATACAAAATCGCACTTAACAACGAGTTTGACATTTTCTGGAGGCAACTGTTCACATCACGCTACTTTCCCCATTCAAGCCCCTAATATCCCCCTCTCCAGTGGTCTCTCCCAGTTGACCTAAACCTATTAAAAAGCTCTCCTCTTAAAGAGTTCATAACACTGAGACGCTGTTGTGATAACTGCCGAGTAGTGCTCACCTCTCGCCTCTGCAAAATGCCACGGAGCTCAGTAATGGATTTATGTAATTCCTGCACTTACCAAGATTATTATACCAAAGAAATGCAATGAAGGTAAAAGTGTAATGAGACCATCGATCTGTCAGTATTTTCTTAAAAGTTTGTTTGAAAGGAAACGTCGGATGATCTGAGCTCGCACTGCAATATCTACAGACATCTCAAGCCCATTCAGAATTGTATCGAATGACAAAATAGATGTCTATAGATAATATTGGTTTGTCAGTATAAGCTCCTGCCAGTGCAATGCATGTGAAAATAAAAGGAATATTGTGTCTCTACGATGTCTTCACTCATTTTCTTTCATGCTCGTGATCCATCTGTTCATGCAGCATTTTGTAGAAAGCTCAACAACACCATTATCAAATGGCATAATCATATCCACACATAATTTGACTAATTCCCAAGGCAATGATTGAGCTGAGGGAAGAAGCAGCACTGCAAAGAGAAAGTTGGAAAATAATGCAATATCTTACAGTACAAAAACAGAGCAATAAAAAGGAGACATAAAAAAATTTAATAAAAGAGCAACACAGATTCATGTAAAATATTACGATAAAATAACTTAGTTACTATTGCAAAAAGCTTAGGTTCAAGCTTATGGGCTTGAAATGCATGAAGACGTTCTGAAAAGAGAGGCTTTGGAGTACTTTCAAGAATGTCTGGTAGGTTTTCAAGAGGCAGAGGAATCATACGCCCTCCACATCACATTTCTGCAGTATGTCCCATATTACAAACCCCCAACGGCACCGGATAAAGGCTCATCTTCCTCAAACCATAGCAACAATGAGAAACTGAAAAAAGGGATTGGGAGAGCTAACATCAGAGATTCCACGACCGGAAACATGACTCAATGCAAGCTTGCATCACGCTGCCAAATTATTTCGCTTTCTTCTCACTTTCACTCACAATCCCATGCATGACTACGCTCCAGTGCTTAAACCCCTTTTAGAAAGCGCGGATCTTTTGAACCGGCGACTTATCGCTCTCCTCTGTCTACGGAGTGTGGGAGTGGGGTTAGGGAAGCCCGATTGCAGAACCGAAACCCCACTCAGCGAGCTGCAGGTTTCCCTTGCAGTTCCAGAAATAAACCCTTGTGCTCGCCCACCCTTGTCCCCGGACATCCATCCTCGCCTTTCAGGCTGGGAGGGGCCGGAGCTTAGGCTTTCTTCCTGATCGTGACTGTGGAGGGTTCCAGCAGTTCCCCGCCCGCTCTGACTGACACCCCCACATTCCCAGCAACCTCTTCTCTACTCTGAGCCACAGCTACAGAGCATACCAGCAGGCCAATCTGGCTCTCCTTCAGCTACCTGGAGTTATCTAATCACGATAAATGAGGATAAATTAGCTTAGCACCACAGCGACAGGGCTCCTTCTTGTTACACAGCAGGGCGCTCCATGTTGTAGCACTCTTGCTTGTTACGGGGACGAGGCTCATAACTTTTTCCTCAACTCCCCAGCTGCCACCTGAGCCATTTGGAGAAATCAACAAGCTCATTGTGCACTTGCATGGCTGTCCTCTTCCAACTGTGAAATTTGAGCAGCTAGCACTGTGTATTCTGTCAGGAGGTAGACTTCACCATGACTGACCCTTTCAAGGTGATTCAGTAAAAGCCTATAAAAGAATTCATCACCTTCTATGAGGGACAACTACAGACTGAAAAGGAATGAGTCTATTCAAACAGATTGCACTGCTGCTATGGGGAAACCAAATAAGAATGTGGCATCTCTCTCTCTCTCTCTCTTTCCTCGCTAACATAAGTAACTATGGTAACAGGCGCTCTGCATGGCATTGCTTCCACAAGCTCTCCAGAAATAAAACTGTTGGGCTAAGAGCGAGCAGGTAAAGACAAAAGATCCCGGGCGCCACTATTTATAGAGGCAGGCTTACATAATCTCCACACAGACCAGCGCTGGCTGAGGGAGGTTGGGTTTTGGGGTGAGTGGCACTGGGGCACCGGCCCTAGAATCGAGTGCGCGAGAGTGGTGTCTGGAGGTTACACTGAAGATTGTGAGCAAGCATGAAAGGCTACAGGAGGGGGAGTAGTGGGATAGAAAGAGTTTGAACAGAGAGGGGAAAAGACGACGGTGGATTGGATTTAATGGTTGCACTGCTAAAGGGTGAACGCTTGGCAAAGCTCAGCATACATGCGCTTGTTGATCAGCAACTCGAGCTCCCATGGGACACATATCAGCCTGTGGTGGTGGGAGATGCTCGCCATTGAACGTCACTGTGTCAGTGATTACATCACCACTCGATTCACTGAGGTAACAAGTGCTTATGACAGATGGAAAGAACGCTGTCAGGGATAACAAACACAAGACTTTACCCACTGGCACTGTGAGCCACACTCACTTCATTCCACACAAAATCAGGAGAACACAGCTGAGGGCCTGAGACGACAACGTCACAGTCTGTTTGGCTAATGAAAGTGGAATGATTGAGGGAGAGTGTGGATGTAAACGGGTTTATTAAAAGGAATTGGACAAGTCGAAACAGGAGCTTGTTTGAAAGACAGCACTTGTCAGTCCTGGTGTCACAAAATACATTTGTTTGACACAAGGAGCATGACTAAATGGCTCCCCCTAGCAGTCGTACCCAGTCATTACACTCTCCAAGCTATAATATTGATTCTTTAGAGCTTGACTGAACAAGGTGTGAATGAACAGCTTCATTGTTATCCATCAGTTGATATAATCAGCAAATGAAACTCTCACACTTCATAAAACAGGAAGCTTTGAGAATGTAATGCAATAATTGTCCCATTACGGGGCAAAAGAAAGTGTGAGTCACGTAAATATGCCCCAACTACTCTTACCAATGGATGCAAACGGAGGCTCGGGATCTCATCAATGCGCAAATGGAGGAACTCTGACTCATCTATTTATGCCCGTGCGTTAGATCTCGCTAATGCTGTTTTGCCTATTATCCCATTGTAGCTAGCGTGCATCTGAGGAGAGGGAGGGGGATTGCGCATTGAGTGTTTTAGTCACACCGAACAACCAAAAACTACAAAGGCTGGGAGATGCATTTCAAATGGCAATAGCTATGAGGGCACACATGCTATGATGCCCAAGGGGAATGAAAATATAGTGGAAGATGTGTGTTTATCTCATCTCTCATCATCATTCGTCATGTTGCTCACGTTGCCACATAGTTTTTTCATTGTGTGAAAAGATGAAGTAAAAAATTAAATAAATAAAAATCTCAAATACAGCATGACTCATCAACAGGCTTAAGTCTCTAAAACACTGCTGACGCAACCAGGAGTGTGTAAACAGAGGGATGTCAACACTTTTGAACTTTCCCTCCGATCATCAACAACAACGCACTTAAACGATCACAATTAGCTTAGCTACCTTTTCTCTTACAGGCCCCAAAAGTGTTGCTTCATTAAACTGTAAACCTACTTAATGAATAACAAATAAGAATACAATATGGATAAGACACTTTAGGTAAGCAGCAGTAAGTGAATACACTAATAGATATGTAAACTATGTTAAAACGTTACTTACAGATTCTGATGCTCAGCTGAATGAAAGCAGAAAGCCGTTTGTATAGAGCAAATACTACCTCTAATTAATAACGGGTTGTAAGTAATGCCACATAATGAATATATTTGAACATCTGCACTCATTCAAGCTAGACCTAAAGCACTAAACAGAGCTAAACTATAAGGATTTTTCTGTTTACTCAATCAGCCAGTAGTGTTTTTACTCGACCTACCAACATTTTATCGTCTTAAAATAAATAAATATTTAGAAATATATCTTTATATTTTCCAGAAATAGCAGGTTAAATTTATGTTTTTAATTGTTAATTTTCTTACAAAAAAAAAAAAAAAAAAGTCACACCTGCTAAAAACTAATCTTTTTGTATTAATACTACCTCTAATTAATAACGGTTTGTAAGTAATGCCACATAATGAATATATTTGAACATCTGCACTCATTCAAGCTAGACCTAAAGCACTAAACAGAGCTAAACTATAAGGATTTTTCTGTTTACTCAATCAGCCAGTAGTGTTTTTACTCGACCTACTAACATTTTAACGTCTTAAAATAAATAAATATTTAGAAATATATCTTTATATTTTCCAGAAAAGCAGGTTAAATTTATGTTTTTAATTGTTAATTTTCTTACAAATGAAAAAAAAAAAAAGTCACACCTGCTAAAAAATTACAGAATTGCTAATGCTTCAATGGCTATCACAGGTCATTTTTGACAATTTAAGCCATAAAAAAATGGATGTACATGAAAAAAAAACAAAAAACAGATTAAATAAAAAAAAATATTTTTGCATAAAAAAAAAAAAAGATTAATAAACGTAAAATTTTCAGTGGCAACACAGAACTGGCTGGAAAGGGCAAGTGTTCTTTCATCTGGCCAGAAACGGTCTCACACTGGCAAAGAGTCAGTGAACCATCTTGTTGAACCCCGTTAAATATGGCACTTCTCCTTACTGTCAAAATACAATGTATTCTTCAGTGTAAGCTTTAGAGTACAAGAAGCAAGAAGCTCACTCTCAATGTAAACTATGCGCAGAAGAGCCACTTGTCTTCATTTGACAATGTGGCAATTCAACTGGCCAGAAACGGTCTGAGTCAGTGCAAAGAGTCAGTGAACCATCTTGTTGAACCCCGTTAAATATGGCACTTCTCCTTACTGTCAAAATTACTGTCAAAATACAATGTATTCTTCAGTGTAAGCTTTAGAGTACAAGAAGCAAGAAGCTCGCTCTCAATGTAAACTATGCGCAGAAGAGCCACTTGTCTTCATTTGACAATGTGGCAATATTTTTTAACCACAAAAGCAAAGACTGTTAAGACTAACTTAGAAGGTTAATTGACAAATGCATGCTTAAAGGGATAGTTCACCCAAAAATGAAAATTCGGTCATTAATTAGTATTCACAGAACGTAAACAACGTATGCTGTTCTTTGTCTGCTGCGCCATGCGAACAAAAACATTGCATCCGCATGGCGCAGCTGACACAGAACAGCAGTTGTTTTAACAAACATATGGCACCAGTTGAGCATCTTAATTTATCATTCTGATTCTGGCCTGCTACTGATTTTCAATACTCTTCAGCCATTATCAGTACTGTCAGAGCCGACCAGCCAGTAAAGGGGTGGCTACCCTGCCCCCTTCCAGTGCTATCATTGTACTGGTCCCAGATGTATCCAGTGTCCATATACTGCTTGTAAACATTATTGATGAGATTAGTCCTGAGCTCTTGATATAGGGTAGCTGCCTTCTCTTTGTGTGGCCCTTCTATGCTGCCATAGTGATGCAGTGCTCTAACTGCCAGGTAGTTGATGTTGATCCAGATCGCTCCTCGCCAGTAGGGGGCATCGTGTTCCGTGTTCCTCTTCATGTAGAGGGGATCTGAGCGCGAGAGCGAGCGCATGCCATAGGGTGTCCAAAGGCGGTCAGGATCTTGAATGTCCCGCAAAATATGCTCCATTTTTGGCGAGTCTGGTGTCAGAATTTGAAGCAAGAACGGAAAAAGGCTAACATAGCCTAATGCATTCACGTACTGCAGCTTAGGGGCTTTACGAACAGAGCGAACCAACCGTGCGACTGGGAACTGGTGCCGTGGTTGTCCAGGAGGCACGAACACTTTCTCCTGCTGAAGTGAGACCGCCTGAGTGTGATTTCCGTAATCACTGAAGGCGTGCAGATTCTCAGACCAATGCAGTTTGTTTAACAGATCATTATTGCTGAGAGCATGATGGGTGTTTTCGTACACCTGGTGGGGTTCCCCAAGTATTCGTGCCACATTTGCCATGATGCCAGAGGCCAGGGTCATCCAGCAATACAAGTCCACATGCCTCTCTTCAGCAGATGGGTGGGAAGCCCGTGGGTAGTCATCTAGGCCAGAGGTCAAGGTCTTGGGATTTAGGAAAAGGTTGGTGTCTTTGTCCCGGCCTCGCCAGCGGTAGGAGTTGGCAATTGGTCCAGCTTGTGTGGTGTTAAACCACTCAAACCAAATCTGCAGTCTTGGGTACAACCTTCTCAGGAAAGGAATCATGGTTTGAGAGGACGACAACTCCGGTTGAGCATCCAGCTGTTCCAGTAACTCCTGTAGGGCCAGGAAGAGCGTGGGCGGGTTAGCGTTTTCGTTGTGCTGCACGATAAACTCGGATGGTACTTTGCTACGAGCTTCATCATCCAAGATTTGTTCGCGTGGGATCCAGCCCTCTACATTGATAAGATCGAGCCAGTGCGCAATGACGTCCTGTGTTAACTGAGTGTCCCATTTGCTGATGAGAAGCTGATGAAATCCTTCGTCCCAAAGAAAGCCCCTTGGAAAGAAAGAGCGAGATGGTACTGCCGTAAACAGCGGACCCTCAGGGTAAAGCACAGGGTGCTCGTTGTAAGCCGGCTGGACAACCGACTGTCCGAAGAAATATCCCATGCCACCAAGCATGTTGCTTAAAGCTGCCTTAGCAAATTCGATCTTTGAAGATGTGAACCCTTTAGCTTGGAGGCCAAATGAACTCTCAAACTTCTCATCAAATGCCAGCTTACGCTTCTCCAGCTCGTCTGTCAGAACCGAGCCCACAAGCTGAATCGGTCGTTCCCGGAAGCTCCCGGATTCAAACAAAACTTCAATCTGGAAAGGGGTTTGTACAGTTACTTGATGCACCACAAAATCACTCTCCATCTTGGGATCTTTCTGTTGGTTCTGGTGGTTAGTGACTTTGTAAGAATCCATGGCAAAATACGATCTTTTTTCACCTTTGGAAGGACTGAAAGTAAACTTGTGATTTAGGCTGTCCTTCACTATATCGGTTAGCTTATCGAGACCAGGGCTCTTAGTTTGCAAGTAATTATATCTGAAAAGAAAAACAGTAAAAAATACAGTAACTTGTTAAAATAATAATGTGACAGAAAACCTTATTTGATCATAATTGTTTTTCCTCATCTGAGAATCAGTAAATAGATAATAAATAAATAAATCTGTAAATAATATATATTATTAATGAATATATATTACGACTAAAAACCGACAATCCTCTCTATTACTATTGTTAACAATACTGCTTACTACAAAAGCTTGTAGTGCACAAGAAATGTAAGATACCTGGCATATTTGCCACTAGCACCTTCCCCTGCAGTGGGCTTGCCAAACGTAATCTTGAAGTTGCCAAGCTCCTCAGATGTTCCAGTCACAGAGCTCAAGCGATTTTTCTCTTCTACATGGGCCTGCAAGGAACCTTGAACATCTGTAGCAGCGTAGAACATCAGCGAGATCACAGGAGCCGAGGAAGCAGTGCTCTGCCAATCAGAAACAAAGACAGACTTGATGTGAGGAAGCAATTTCGATACTGAGAAAAACTATAATTCTAAACGTTTGTATGATTTTGTGTTTATCAGAAGTAACCACTTTATATCATATTAATGGTACTAGCAGAAAGCTGTGATGTTATGTGGATCTGATAAACTACGTCTTCTACCATACTTTACAGTATCTGACCTTCAGAAAATCATGCAGATTGTATATTTTCTATTAAATTTCATTGAATTAATTTTGTATTGGATTGGCCTTCAACCTGTGACCCTCTTAAAGACCTAAACCTGTTCACATATCAACATTGCCACAATGTTTTACTTAATGAATTGTCATGACGTTTGAAGTAATTTATGCTTAATGGATAAATATTTTATAGAGATTGTCCTAATAAGGAGCAATTTCTTAAAAGTAAAAAAAAAAAAAATATATATATATATATACAGTGGGTACGGATAACATAATACGT
>NW_015656168.1:257783-259543 GCF_001515625.1 Sinocyclocheilus rhinocerous
TAAATTTTTTTTTTTTTTACTGATATTTTCAGGTTTTCCAGGACTGTGACAACCCTGACATCCCCTGGCTACGTGCATTGAAAACAATTAATACCTTTGTGCTATTTTACTCCTATTATATTAGAATTTAAATATCCTTGTATTTGACTATATTAAAATAATAAATCAGTTAGTGCTGGCTGTTAAACACATAAACTGTTAGAGCATTACTCTTTGCTTACATGTTGTTTTGCAGTAATCCTCCAAGTCCAATCTCCACCATGATCTCCACCCATACGCTTCACAAACTCTGTGGTCAGGGTGAATTCACGGTCATGGACCTCCTGGACTCCAAAAGAGACTCCGTCATGCATTAGCCATCCGTAGCCCAGCAAATGGTCCCCTTGCTCGCAAGTGTGCCTAAGATTTCCATCCATTTCAGCAAACTGACGCATCCACATTAAGCCTAATTAAATCAATAGAAAAATGCAGGCTTGTAATAACCTCAAATCATCACAAAGGCAAGTAAATGTATAGAAATGGTGCATAAAGTGTGCATCGGAATCACCCCACCTGTCACAACAGATCTGGGACTTCTTGTTTTCATCCCGAAGTACACCTGGGGCCGATATGTACCCCAATATCTTTCAGGAGACACAGCAGGACTTGAGCTATTAGCATCCAAGACCCGTGGAGAGGGGTGCAAGGTCACAACCCTCCTGGCCAAGGATGAGCGCATATAAAGGGCATAGAAGAACCAGATAAGACTGAAGATACACAAACCGATGGATATATTGATAAACACCTTCCCTATGTCAGTTTTCTTCTTCTTCTCCTTGCGTGGGGGAGCTGGTGTTTTTTCCTCCTTTCTTGGGCTAGGTACACCATCACCTGTTGCAACCCTCTTCCTCCGCCTACCCATCTTTCTTTTGACCTGAGCAAGCTGGTCTGGGGACGACAGTCATTCAAATACACCTGCAAATCACCACAAGTCAAGAGGTTTTGACTACAGTTAGCACATAATAATGCATTTACGGGAATATATGCCCCTAAAACAGGACTACAATTTTACACTGTCTGTGTACAAGATGCTGCAAATTGCATAAACAGCTGGCTAGCTGAACAAAAGAATGAGGAAATGAATAAACGAGCGAAATAACGTTAACTGATGAATGAATGAATGAGATTCAGCTCATCAGTGTCTATTTAACACGTCTGCAGTTAGCATTATTTCTGTAATAAATGTGAACGACGCGACGGGCAAATGAACTATAACAAGGCAAGCATAATTTATATTTTACCTTATGTACGTGTCAGCACTCTACTGAACTTAATCAGCAGCACGGACACTTCCGCATTTCTTTTGCGAAGCTGACGACAATCGTAGATGCATGTTCACTGTTATTCAAAATAAAAGTCCTCCAGCGGCATACTTTTGCCGCAGAGTGCAGACACCTTCAATGAAAATTTTAAAATATAAGCTCTGACAGCATTTACTCATCCCCCTTTAGTCATCACCATCGTGTCGTTCAAAACCTAAATGGCTTTATTTCTTTTGTAGAACACACACACAAAGATATTTTGATAAAGTGTTTTTGACCAAACAGTGAAAGACTTTCCCATCTTTTGTGTTCTACAGAAGTAGGCTATATATTATGGCGCTTTTCCACTGCATGGTACGGCACGGTACGGCTCGGTACGGTTCACTTTTGGGGGGTTTTCCACTGGGTACAGTACCTGGTACCTGGTACCTGGTACTTTTTTTAGTACCACCTCGGTTG
>NW_015656168.1:259967-271017 GCF_001515625.1 Sinocyclocheilus rhinocerous
GCTACGTGCATTGAAAACAATTAATACCTTTGTGCTATTTTACTCCTATTATATTAGAATTTAAATATCCTTGTATTTGACTATATTAAAATAATAAATCAGTTAGTGCTGGCTGTTAAACACATAAACTGTTAGAGCATTACTCTTTGCTTACATGTTGTTTTGCAGTAATCCTCCAAGTCCAATCTCCACCATGATCTCCACCCATACGCTTCACAAACTCTGTGGTCAGGGTGAATTCACGGTCATGGACCTCCTGGACTCCAAAAGAGACTCCGTCATGCATTAGCCATCCGTAGCCCAGCAAATGGTCCCCTTGCTCGCAAGTGTGCCTAAGATTTCCATCCATTTCAGCAAACTGACGCATCCACATTAAGCCTAATTAAATCAATAGAAAAATGCAGGCTTGTAATAACCTCAAATCATCACAAAGGCAAGTAAATGTATAGAAATGGTGCATAAAGTGTGCATCGGAATCACCCCACCTGTCACAACAGATCTGGGACTTCTTGTTTTCATCCCGAAGTACACCTGGGGCCGATATGTACCCCAATATCTTTCAGGAGACACAGCAGGACTTGAGCTATTAGCATCCAAGACCCGTGGAGAGGGGTGCAAGGTCACAACCCTCCTGGCCAAGGATGAGCGCATATAAAGGGCATAGAAGAACCAGATAAGACTGAAGATACACAAACCGATGGATATATTGATAAACACCTTCCCTATGTCAGTTTTCTTCTTCTTCTCCTTGCGTGGGGGAGCTGGTGTTTTTTCCTCCTTTCTTGGGCTAGGTACACCATCACCTGTTGCAACCCTCTTCCTCCGCCTACCCATCTTTCTTTTGACCTGAGCAAGCTGGTCTGGGGACGACAGTCATTCAAATACACCTGCAAATCACCACAAGTCAAGAGGTTTTGACTACAGTTAGCACATAATAATGCATTTACGGGAATATATGCCCCTAAAACAGGACTACAATTTTACACTGTCTGTGTACAAGATGCTGCAAATTGCATAAACAGCTGGCTAGCTGAACAAAAGAATGAGGAAATGAATAAACGAGCGAAATAACGTTAACTGATGAATGAATGAATGAGATTCAGCTCATCAGTGTCTATTTAACACGTCTGCAGTTAGCATTATTTCTGTAATAAATGTGAACGACGCGACGGGCAAATGAACTATAACAAGGCAAGCATAATTTATATTTTACCTTATGTACGTGTCAGCACTCTACTGAACTTAATCAGCAGCACGGACACTTCCGCATTTCTTTTGCGAAGCTGACGACAATCGTAGATGCATGTTCACTGTTATTCAAAATAAAAGTCCTCCAGCGGCATACTTTTGCCGCAGAGTGCAGACACCTTCAATGAAAATTTTAAAATATAAGCTCTGACAGCATTTACTCATCCCCCTTTAGTCATCACCATCGTGTCGTTCAAAACCTAAATGGCTTTATTTCTTTTGTAGAACACACACACAAAGATATTTTGATAAAGTGTTTTTGACCAAACAGTGAAAGACTTTCCCATCTTTTGTGTTCTACAGAAGTAGGCTATATATTAGTCTCAGCCTCAGACGTCACGCCCACGGACCGTTGACTGAAGGTCTGATGCATACGGACACAAAAGTGGAAACACTTCAGGAGTTTCGAAGTCGTCATCGGATTGGTTGAATTATGCAGGATTTCCGGGAGACGTGTGTGTCGCGTTCTTGTGATGTTAGAATTTTCATTTTTGGGGGTAAACTTCACATTTAATATTTCTATAGATTAACACTTATCACGTTGATGTATTTTAACTTCAGTCACATTTCTGACAATAAGAGTAATTAAATCATTCATCATCCTTTTAGGGATAATCAGTGAAACCAAGAAGCACATTTTCCCAAAACATGAAAATGGTCTACAACATTGATTATTATCAATAGCCAAATACATTTCTATACTTAACTCCAAAAAGTTAGCCTATAGAAATATTTAAAAAATGTTTCAGAACATAACATATGCCAAAACAGATGTCATTTTCAGTTCAGGCAGGAACTGGTAGTGCTTTGCAACCAGCTTAACTTCACAGAAAACATCTAGGCTAACAATGAATTGCGTTTTGTGCAAAAGTGAAAGTATCGTTGCGATACAGTGATTGCTATTCATACATTTTTTGTGTGCAAATCTTTCTACTGAAAGTAACCTATAGACTGTCCAGACAAAGTAGTTCAGCTAAACAGAGATAAATACAGTAAAACCTGTTTGAGGCACATTCCTTAATTTAAGGGCCACCTTCTAGACTGACATATAAATGATCCATCATAAGGAGGGTAGAACGATTTACAGTAGAATTGAGCATGACGTGGATAACCAGCAAAGAATCCTCTTCAGGCTGTTATCAAGAATTGAGGTATAATAGCCATTTCATAATATTATATTATATCTTATTTGTCTTTAAGTTTGTGATTATGCATATCTTATTGTTTGATTGATTGATTGATTGATTTTTCAGATTAAGCCAAAATGGCTCAAAGTTCGCTCTATAAAATTATCATCCTCTTTGTCATTCTGCACAATGAAGAATGGTTTCTGGCTTTCAAGGTTCTCCTAGTTCCATTACCCACCAATAAATAATGCAAAAAAAGCAATTTAACAAACAACAGCAGAAGTCTGTAAGGTTCAGGCACTCCAACAAGGAAGAGATTTTGTGCTGGTGGGTGAAGACAGGAGTCATTATTTTGTTGTGGTTATGAACCTTTTTTACATTTTGAGGGTATAAATAAATTACTACATCAGAAATACACATTATGACAACATATTTAAAACATTGTGAGCTGCAAAGGTAGCTGGGCTAAAAATGACTGAACAGAATTTTCTTTTACCAACTTTTTTGAACTTGCAAGTTCATGTCATACTAAAGACCAACATCACAGTCTGCCGATGTCTGCAAACAGTCTGTATGCGCAGGTCCATTTTTCTAGTGACATGGACAACAGTGAATGTGCAATGATTGAATATTAAAAAATAAGGATCTAGATGCATCGACTGTGTCTATCCATTCATTTTCACGAATGAAGACTGCGAGAGAGATGCAATCTATTCAAAAGGAAAGTACTTCATGTCAGTATTTGCATGTCTTTTCTGTTTCAGCCAAGCGGCAAATATGAAACCGCAAGAAAGCGGTTGGGTGAGGCTCTACATACTCTACAGGTGTGTCAATAGAAAGAACTAGATCATCTGTCCCAGCCTTTTCGTGACTTGTAGACAAGGACAAATTTCTGACAGAACAGATGCAAACTGAGTTATTGCGTCAATCTGGTTCATTTTTATTATTTTATTTAAAATTTTTGATTAAAATGCTCTAAAATATCTTAAAAATATCTATGAGAATAATTTCAATAAAAGGGGTATTCTGGAGTCAAGTAAAAATGAGGCAAAGAAGGGTTAAATGATTTAGCAGAGCCAACACAAACAAAGACGATACAAATTGATTGATTAAAGGGATAGTTCAACCAACAAAAAAAAATGCCATAATTTAATCCCTCTCATGTCATTCGAAAGCTGTATGACTTTCTTTCTGTTCTCAGAGCTATAGACCTTAGAAACTGTCCTTAGAAACAGGTCAAGATAATGATAGACATTAAATATATATATATATATATATATATATTTTTCAATGTGATATTTTATCTGCTTGAATGTACATAAATGTGTAATCAAAACCATTTGTGTAATTTGCCTCCTTGTATGTCTTTAAAGGATTTCTACAATCACAGCAACTGGATAGAACTGGGGAACCAGTTCCCATACTCCAACCTGATCAGACCTGATAGCCCAATAAACAACATTGCAGGTATGGCAAACAATTAAAGTGGGATTTTATCTTTTTCTGTTCTATACAGTTCATATGCAAGTTTTTGCACTTGTTGCAAATCATTAATACATGATACATTAATAATGATTATTCATACAATACATATTAATACATTCATATAGTGATGTCTGAGTAATGAACAAAATGTTTAAATAGGTGCTTTTTAGTGGCTTTTAATTAATAATTAAACTGATTCACTGAAATTATTCACCTAACTGAACTGAACTCACAAGTTAAGTGAACACTAAACTAAATCAAATAATTGAATCAAACTAATTCAGAATGCCCCGCATCCAGAATTTAAGCAATTGTTTTTGGCAAAACAAACAAAAACAGTTGATTCATATGCTGTGCAAAAATATCAGTTCAGAACTCTTTTTGGATTTTTATATTTTTCTATATTTAAAGAACCTACAAGACCCACTTGTAGAAACTGTGATGGAGGTTACTGTAGAAATAATAAACTGGAAGACATCATACAAGAGAAAAAACTGACATCAGAATACTTTGGATTCCCCAAACCATCTGGTACTGAAATCTTGATATCCTAACAATCAATCAATCAATCCAGTTTAAACTAATCAATACACATTGAATATTACAGGAAAATGTAGCCACAGAACTTTCTTTGACATTTCAAGTTGGTTTACACCTAAAGGTGGACTCAATAAAGATTCACGATAATCTGAGCATGGTTACCTTCATGATACTGCTGCGACGTGGCCATCGCTGCAACCAGAGAACTCCTGGAAGACATTAGACGTTTTTTGGGAGACTCTTAACTTTTTGAGGTATGTTTACTATTTTTTTCCATACCGTGTTTGAATGAATAATTACATCTGCTTTTTAATCAGATGCCATGATCAGTTAATTAAATGTGCCCCCGAATGACAGACCTACGTAAATCCCATAAGAAGAACCATCAGAGAAATTCAGGAGTGGGGTACTGTTCACAGTTCATGCCAGACTGGATCATCAGCATCTTGATATGCCTGTGAGGTGGATGGATTGTCTCGGCAAAGGAGAAGTGCTCACTAACACTAACATGCCAGACTGGATCATTACCCAATCAGAACAGCACATTTACCTTTGTCCACATATATAAATTATGCATCCAGATAATCTGATCTCTTTTCCCCATGGAATATCTAAATCAGGGATACACAATTATTAACAATAATAAATATACGTATGGCTGCCAAAAATAACTAATACTGAAAAATACGGATTACCTAGAATTATATTTAGATCCATTCATCAACAATTCAATTGACAATATGTTTTTTTTCTCAGTACTGAGCATTGTAATCAATCACAGACATGTTTGTTTGAGTGCAAAAACACAATGCTAATCATATTTAGTACGTCACACTGAGTTCTAATATTCTTAATAACAATAAATTTGTGGACAGTGTAAATAAGAAATTCACTGTGTAGTGTTGACAGCTTCACTGATTGTTAATGGGAATTTTTGGGAGATATTAAGTCAACACTGAACCAAAGTGATTGACAGCATCCGTTGTTATAAAGGCAGCCTAGAATTATATTTAGATCCATTCATCAACAATTCAATTGACAATATGTTTTTTTTCTCAGTACTGAGCATTGTAATCAATCACAGACATGTTTGTTTGAGTGCAATTTGTTTGGTTACTCATTGGTTGATTGGTTACACATTTCTTTGTATATTATTTTTATGATTTGGTAGTTCTGCTTTTGATATTATTTGGTAGGTCTAAATAGATGAGTGAGTTGCTAAACTGTGTAAATCAATAAATCACATTTTCTTTGCTACTTTTTTTATAGGTGAACTTCATGTTGACTAACAGTCTTGCTGCTCGCCGGAGGAGGAGCGAGGATCCGAATCAGGGCCAGAGTCCGTATTACTCCACCAGGATCTCCAATCCCTTAAATCAGGTCTATGTGGATTTGGCTCTGGCCTCTGGAGGACTGGCCATTGAGGTCACCAAAGCAACACTTCCTCAAGCCACCAGCATTATAGCGGATGCCTCCACATCTGCTCTAGTAATGAAATCAATATCTCAAAACTTTCACACAGTGGAGTAGTCGTATTAAGTTTTTCACAGTCACATAGTTGAATAAGAATCCTCACCATCCACAATAGTGAAGAATTTAAAAATGTGTTTCATTGAGATATTAAGTATCCAAAATCAGTATGCATACGACATTATCTCTGTCTTCAGGCAACTGTTTTCCAAACTGTAAGGAAGCTCATTGCAGTTAGCAGTTAGCTCATTACAGCACACCATCAAAGTCCTTGGTAACTTTTTTCTCTCTCATACATTTGCAAATGTCAACAAGGCACTAGAGGTACAGTATATATAAGTAAAAATTTTACAGTAAAAATGTTGTACCGTAAATACATTTACAGCAAGGTAATTATTTATTTACAGTGTAGTTCACACAAAAAGTAAAATTCTGTCTTCATGCATTTACTCTTTCTGACACTGTTGCTTCCTGCAAGTTTTGTAATGCTTTCAAAGTGAAATGTCCAGAAAGTGGCACTAAAGGCAACGTTTTATTACATTGGTTATACATATCTAGGAAGCTCAGAAAAGAAATGTCCAGTTAGTAGCACTAAAAGGTTAATGCTCTATCGAGTTTGAAAATAAAAGTAGGCCTTAACAAAAGCAAACGTGAGATAAAGATGCATTTGCTGAAGCAACCATTCCAATTTATCTTGCTTCTACAAGTCTTTTAGTTCTTTTATCATTACTTGTGATTCATGTGACTTGTACCCAAGCACTCTGCATCACAAGAGCAATTCTGTACCAGGTGAGCTAACAAGCAAATTTACTACATCAAAAAAGCCATTAATACAGTATGGAGATGGTTTATATGATGCAAATGTCAAAATGTATAAGTTTATTGAGGTCATAAAACTTAGGGGTTTGAGGTCATAACAGTATTGTGCAAGGAACATGCAAGTGCAAGGAAAAAAAGTATTTATTAATCGATAATCTGCCCCGTAATCATAATTTATGTGAAAATGAATACAATGAAGTTAGTGTTTTACTCCCACTAGTGTTGATTTCAGCTGGAAACTACAGTCTGTTTTATATAGGCCTACAGTGTAACCTGTTTGAGTTCTGCTAAAAAAACAAACAATGTACTGTAGGTAAAGGCACATTTTTCCAGTCTTGGGCTTTCAGGTTCAGAATTACATGACGGTAAACAAATGAAGGCACTGTCTGGATAATAAGCAAGTACTTAAAATTTTAGGATTGAGTCATTATTGTGACTAATATGTTTCTGGTATGTTGTATGTTTGGCAACAATTCTTTAAAACCCTAACAGATGCAGTGTGTAGCTTTTTATTTCTCAAACAGCCATGTTGGAAGCTTCATTTTGTGGAATGGAATATCTCAGCAAACCTTACCGATGGAAATGGTACAGGTATCATGTCTGTGACTCTGCGTCAGGGCCTTGGAACCCCCAACACTAGCACCACAATTGGAGATGGAGGCGTAAACGTCACTTTTGTGTTCTACAGTGCCACTTGTTGTTCTGAAGTAATGGAACTGGTTGCTGTAGATGGAGCTGGAAATGTTGGTATATGCTCAAGATCAATAACATCTGCTGTCACCACCACACCCAACACCTCCATGTCTACCGCTTCTACAACAAGCAGCATGACAGCAGCAACAACTAGAGCAACGACAACAGTAACGGCAAAAACAATGACTTCCTCTCCCTCCACTAATGCCACAACTGACAGTGCTGGACACCCTTTTTATCCACCTATCAGTTTTTGGGTTAGTGTGGGAGCCATTTTGCTTTTCCATGTATTATGGTTGTAACCTTTTTATTATTAACTTTACACTAACATTCTATCACCCCTGCCAAACATTTTTGAAATTATCAACACAGAGTCTGTGGTTTGACTACATTTTTATGAATACTTCATGATTTAATATGTATACCTTAGATAATCGTAATTTCAGATCTAGGTAGATTGTTTTTGAACAGACAAATGGTGATGGAATTAGAACTAACTGACATTTTAATACAAATGAAAAGGGGCATTTGTATTAAATTATATTTGTATTTATGAAAAGGGGCAGTTTTTTTGCGATTTATAGATTCTGTTTTTATAAACTTTAAGATGTATGACAATTATATTAAATGTACTATATTCAATACTGCTTAACGGGGTTTGAATTATTGTTGTAGTGAACATAAAAAACACCTTGGTATAACTTTACTAATGCTAAAGGACAAAGTCATTAATGTGAATAATCATGACATTTCTCACGCTGACATGTGGGTTGAACATGTCTTTTCAAACTGCATAGAACAAGAGCTTAAATTATAACCAGCCTTAACCAATCACAGCTTCTATAAATAACAGAATAGAATAATAGAATTTAAAAACTATCATTCACTATAAATGGACAACTTTAAATCAGAAATTAAATAGGAGTTTTAATGCCGACAAAGTAACCTATGCTAGAATAATATTTGAGAACCACATGTCATTTTCTAGGATCCTTTGCTGAAGGTGCATGAAGTTATTAACATTAATGTTACTGATGTTACATAACTGGATTTAGCAGTCTTTTTAAGCTAAATGTGTACAAAAATCTTTCACATTTCTTCCAATTAATGTAGAGATAATATTTTAAAATTTTGTTTTAAAATAGTATGTTTCATCTTATGTAGGCTACATTGCAACATAGCTAAGAAAAAAATGCAACATGAAACTAATTGCAACCCAGTGTTCTTCAGAAATCTGATGTATTTCCCAGTGATGAAACAGGATATTCAATGAGAAAACATGTAGGGACTTGATTTTATCTATTGGGAATTGCTTGGATCATCAAAAGTGGTCGTTTCAAAAAGGAACCAGGTACTTTGCAGGAAGTAGTTAATGTTAACCACCAAAAAAGAAACCGTTTCCATTATTACACTTGATAAAAGTGCACCAATGCATCTTCCATTCCAATGTAATCAGCCACAAGAGCACAGTAGTATTAAAATCTATGTAAATTAATGATAGGTACCAATGTGAGTATTCTCTACCTTGTGAAGTCTAGAATTGTCCAGTAGACACACACATTCTCTGTTGGTGTTTCACCAAAATGTACTTGTGCGCAAACATCCGTCCACATCGATCACAACCAAAAGGCTTCTCACGTGTGTGGATCCTCATGTGTGTTTTGAGGTTTGAAGACTGGTTGAACATTTTCCCACAAAGGTTACAGCCATAAGGCTTTTCACCTGTGTGAACAGTCACGTGTTTTTTGAGGTTACTTTGATCTGCGAACTGCTTGCCACAGTGCACGCATCTGAATGGTTTTTCACCTCTGTGAATGCTATGGTGTCTTTTGAGACTAGATGCCTGACTAAATCGCTTACCGCAGAGTGTACAGTGGTGAAGCCTCTCCCTGTTATGAAGTTTTTGATGCAAGAGGAGAGTGCTGGGTTGAGAGAATGCTTTTCCACAATGTTTACACATAAACTTGTCTTTCCTTTGCATCTGAGGCGAGTCTGACTGTTTGAAAGAAAAGCACGGCGAGAAAGGGGACCGTTCAGATTGAGAAATGACGTTACCTTCATCGCCGTGTGTTAAATGGCCTTCCATATCAGGCATAGACAAGCCATTAGAGTCCATTGGAGTTGCATAGGAACACGTGGGATCTGCGCTCCCTCTGTACATCAAACACTGATTCACAGAAGGTCCTCCTTTGCATTCAGATTCAGCATAGGAGGCATGATTTGTGGTTCTGTCAAATCTCCTGGAAACCCATGAAGGATAGGAAGGGACAGGCTGCAGGTTAGTCCCTGCATCTCCATCACAATGTCTCTCCATTCTGGTTTCACCTGTTTAGAAATACAACATGCGTAAATGGAAACCAGTAAGCAATAAAAAAATGAGCAAATACTGTATTTAGTAATTATGTCAGTTACAACAAGAATTTTCTAGTTACTGCTTAGTAAATGTGCATCTTCACCAATATCATTCATTTCTGGGTTTTCGTCCTCAAGGAGATCAGGTTGCATTCCATTGGACTGCCAGAGGAACAGATGATTGATGGTTAATTTTATTATTTTGAATGCTACAGGCAATTTTAGCAGAAAACAATTGTTTCTGTATTCTAGACATACAATCTCTGAACCATGAAATACACTAATTGAATATGATTTGTTTGAAATACTTTTTACAATAAAGTTCCAATAGTTAATGCATTAAGTAAAACTCTTACATGTTAGTTAATAAAAATACAACTGTTCAAGTTAGCTTAGATCCATTGGACGCAATAACAGAATACCCTGACAAAAAAAAAAGCTTTGAAACAAATTTCACTCAGAAAATGCTAGTAAATTTTACAAATAATTTAAAAACATCATATTGTAATCACACAATGTACTGTAACACACTGAAAAAACATGACATTTTGAAGCAGAAACTGAAATTTTCTTATACAAAATACTCCAATAACCTTTATTTGCAACTTGGATTTTTTTATTTTAATAATGCATTAATAAATTACATAAATAAATGCTTTAGAAGTATTTTTTCATTGTCAGTTCATGTTAAATCTGAATATACTAGACCACAACTAAAATGCTTACTAGGAATAGGTAACATTTTCAACATTTAAACAGGCTCGTATAACCCCACTTCTTAAGAAACCCACTCTTAACCCAACTCTTTTAGAGAACTACAGACCGGTTTCCCTTCTACCTATCATTGCAAAAACACTTGAACGAGTTGTGTTCAACCAAGTCTCAGCCTTTCTCACACAGAACAACCTCCTGGACAGCAACCAATCTGGCTTCAGAAATGGACATTCGACCGAGACTGCCTTGCTCTCAGTTGTTGAAGCCCTAAGAAACTGTTCCCTCCTGGTGGAATGACCTGCCCAAATCAATTCGAGCAGCTGAGTCCTTAACCATCTTCAAGAAACGACTAAAAACACACCTGTTCCACCTTTATTTGACCCTCTAACTCTAGCACTTTCTTATTCTATTTTAATTCTACTTTATCTATATTTATCTTCTTTTTTTATTTTTTTATTTGAAAAAAACAAAACAAAAAACAAACAAACAAACACTAGTTTTCTATTTTTTCTATTCTATCTACTTGTATTTCTTTGTGCGTGTGTGTGTATATGTATGTGTGTGTGTGTATAATATATATATATGTGTGTATATATATATAT